>NW_025422939.1:0-152062 GCF_020497125.1 Mauremys mutica
CATCCCTGGAGGTGTTTGTCCAGCCTGCTGTTAAAAATCCCCAATGATGGAGATTCCACAACCTCCCTAGGCAATTTATTCCAGTGCTTAACCACTCTGCCAGTTAGGGAGTTTTTCCTAATGTCCAGCCTAAACCTTCCTTGCTGCAATTTAAGCCCATTGATTTTTGTCCTGTCCTCAGAGGTTAAGAAGAACAATTTTTCTCCGGCATCTTTGTAACAACCTTTTATGTACTAGAAAACTGTGATCATCCCCTCTGAGTCTTCCCCAGTTTTCTTCCATCTCAGAGGTTAAGAAGAACAATGTTTCTCCCTCCTCCTTGAAACAAAATTTTATGTACTTGAAAGCTGATCATATCTTCTCCAGACTAAGCAAACACAGTTTTTTCAGTCTTCCTCATAGGTCATGTTCTCTAGACCTTTAATCATTTTTGTTGCTCTTCTCTGGACTTTCTCCAATTTGTTCACATCTTTCCTGAAATGTGGCACCCAGAACTGAACACAATACTCCAGTTGAGACCTAATCAGTGTGGAGTAGAGTGGAAGAATTACTTCTCGTGTCTTGCTTACAATACTGCTGCTAATACAGATCAGAATTATACTTGCTTTTTTTGCAACAGTGTAACACTGTTGACTCATATTTAGCTTGTGATCCACTGTGACTCCCAGATCCGTTTCTGCAGTGCTCCTTCCTGGGCAGTCATTTCCTGTCTTGTATGTGTGCAACTGATTGTTCCTTCCTAAGTGGAGTACTTTGGGTTTGTCCTTATTGAATTTCATCCTGTTTACTTCAGACCATTTCTCCTGTTTGTCCAGATAATTTTGAATTTTAATTCTATCCTCCAAAGCACTTGCAACCCCTCCCAGTTTGGTATCGTCCACAAACTTGATAAGTGTAACAGAGCTACTGGGAGGGTTTCCCCATGTGTCAGAGGGTTACAGCCTGGTGGGAGGGGGCTAGGCCTGTACTGGAATAAGGTCACTCTGTGCTTCACAGTGTGGCAGAACCGGGAATGTCCATTACCAGGGGAAAATGCTGGGGGGAATCGACATGTGGAAAGGACAGAAACCCTGTCTGAATTCTCTCACATTGCCCTTCTCGCCCTGGCAGGCTACAGAATAACGTCCACGTTTCGCCCCAAATCATCCCCTCCTCCCAGGGGGAAGGAAATGGCTGCAGTGGAGCTGGCTCAGGTAAGGGATTCTCAGGGAGCTGGTGGTGGGTTCTGCTTGGAGGGAGAGGAGCAGTAAATGTATAGGAGGGTGGGAGGCAGGAACTATCTAGGGTGTGGAATGGGAGGGGACAGGATGTGACAAACCTGCTGAGACTTGTGTACTCTAGAGTGTGATGGGTTGTCACCCCGGGGTGCAGTCTGGGGAGCTTCTGGGAACCGCTGTGCCCTCTAACCCTCAAGCTGGGCTGGCCCTTCTCACGCTACTTTGCTGGAGATTCAGCCAGGCTCTCCAGGGCCTGTTATCACCCAACATGACAGCAGGTGGCACCATGCATCTAACTAAGCTACCTGAGTGCTTTACCTAAGCCACTCAAGGACAGATAGAAGACAGAAAGCCAATTTCCCAGCTGTAAGTGGTAGCAAACAGATCAAAGCAGATTACTTAAATAACCAAAAACTCTAAGCCTAACATACTATCTGGATAGAATTTGAATTAGCAAATTCTCACCCTGACTGATGATAGAAGCAGTCCACCAAGTTTCCATACACAAGCTAGAAATCCCTTTCCCCTGGGACCAGCATATCCCCCAGTTCAGTCTTTGTTCCTCGGGTGTTTCCAGGAGTTTTCTTGTGTGCGGAATGAGGACAAGAGATGATGTCACACCCCACCTTATGTAGCTTTTCCATATGGCAGGAACCATTTGTTCCAAACTCAGTTCCCAGTCCAGTTTGTGGAAAAATAGAGGTACCAAAATGGAGTTTAGTATCCTGTGGTCTGGTCACAGGCCCTACCATGGCCTGGTGAGTCATAGTAGCCATGACTCATAGGCTGGCTGAAACATTCCCAGGAAGGCTAAGCTCTTCCACGGTCCATTGTCTTTGTTGATGAGCCATGAACACTGTCTGGCTTCTTTGTTGTACCTGAAAGGCTCATTGTGGATGTTACCCAGAGTAAGCACATTTGAAAGACAGATACAGAGTCAATATCCATAACATCAGATACGAATATGATACATGCACAGAAATAGGACAATCTTATTCAGCAAATACTAACTTTTCCAATGACACTGAACATATGATGCGTCTTGCACAAAATGCATCATAATTATGTCCTAATCATTTCATAATCATACCACTATGCTGAATGTGGGGTGTAGTGTCAGGGCCTAATTTCAAGGCACAGGTGTTGGGAATGGAACTTCCCCTCTTTGTGGAACAGGAAATAACCCTCTAGCCAGAACTGGGAAAACTTCCCAGACTCCCAGTGCTGAAGCCTGAACCTACTGACACTTCATTAGTTACCACCAACCCCGATCTTTGTGGCAACTGGAAACGTTATCAGTGACGATTTTATATTCTCTTCCAGGTCATTGATAAGAATGTTAAATAGCACAGGGCCAAGATCCAATCCTTGTGGGAACCCCCTAGAAAGAAATCCACTCGACCATGGTTCCCCATTTACAATCATAGTTTTTAATCTATTTAATGTATGTTGTGTTTATTTTGTATCTTTCTAGTTTTCTAGTCAAAATGTTGTGCTGAACCAAGTCATACGCCTTACAGAAGTTTAGGTATATTACATCATTACTATTAGCTGCACCCAAACTTTTGATCTCATGCAATAAGGATATCCCGTTAGTTTGATTGGATCTGTTGTCTCTGAACCTTTGTTAATTGGTATTAATTATATTACCCTCCTTTAATTCTTTATTAATTAAATCCATATTCGCTGCTCCATTATCTTGCCCAGTATCAGACTAACACTCTTGTAATTAGCTGGGTCATTTCTTTTACCCTTTTTAAATATTGGCACAGCATTAGCTTTAGTCCAGTCTTCTGGAATTTCCCCAGTGTTCCAAGTCCTAATTGAAATCACCATTAACAGTCCTCCACACTCCTCCACCAGGTCTTTCAAAACTCTTGGATACAAGTTATCTGGACCTGCTTATTTAAACATGTCTAATTGTAATAGCTGCTGTTCAACATCCTCGTGAGTTATTGTTGGGCTGGAAAGACTGTCAGCGTCAATGTCTTATATGACTTACATCTCCAAATCCAGGAGAGAAATATTTATTGAACACTTTTACCTCTTCTGCATTATTTTCATAATTCTGCCATTTCCATCTAGTAATTTACCACTACCATTGTTAGGGATTAAGTTTGTACTTAATATACTTTTTAAAAACTACCTTCTTATTTTCATTAATTGGTCATTGATTTCTGATAGCTTCCCTTGCCAACTTTCTACAATTCTGACTTTCTAACTTCTATTCTTTACTATTGACTTCCCCTTTCTTCCATATATTTTATTTGGAGAGTGTTGGGATTCCTACCAGGGAGCCACCAGCAGGGTCCAGAGACAGCCCCATCTCCTATATTAAGCTCTGGCTAGTGGGTATGTGATAAATGTGATGACCCTGCCTCCGTCTGTCAGCTGGGAGACACAAAGGTTCTCTCTTTCCGCCCTCTGATGCCTCCTGGCTGTTCTAGGCAAGGTGGGGTGGGACTCTGTTAACATGTGCCTCCTGGAGCTTCCATTTCCCTGGTGCTGCTGTTCTGTGAATAGTGGGGTTGTGAGTGGGGCAGCAGGTACTGAGTGTTGGACTCTTGCTCTTTCAGGGGCCGGTGACCTTCGAGGAAGTGGCTGTGTATTTCACCAGGGAAGAGGGGACTCTGCTGGACCCCACTCAGAGAGCCCTCTACAGGGATGTCATGCAGGAGAACTATGAGACGGTGACCTCGCTGGGTAAGGAGTCCTGTCCCCTGGGTTATTAGAAGCTGTGAGGTCTCTAAAGAACCTGAGTAGTAATAACTTTATACCTTTATTTGTCATACAAGTTTTGACAAGTTTCCTTGCCCCCCTGTTTTTTGCCTTATCTCCCACCCACTAGTATCATTTTTGGACATGTGCCTTTTTTGTGCCGTCAGTCATTTAAAAATTGCACTTAATGTATCCTTATTGGCTACATTAATAACTGTAGCTTTCATGCGTATTCCTCATTTTAAGAGGAAAATATGCCACGTGTAGAATTCTAAATTGAGTAAATAGGTGTGTGACTCATGCCTGGCTTGTGTGACAGTCAAATGAGCTCCTCTTTTGATAGGAGAGCGTATAATGTTGTCATTCAGGACCCCACGAATGAAGGGAGAACAGAGCTGTGGGGGGGGCGGAGAAGGGGGAATAGGTAATTCTGGGGTGCCCAGATATGGGGAGGGTGTGTGCAGGGTTAGAGCTAAGAAGCAGCAGGGAGGGATGAGGTTGTGAGAGATGAGGAGGGAACACAAGAAGCTCCCAAGGTGCCGGGAGGTGGTGCTGGCTGAGAGTAATGGGAAGAAGTGGAGGGGAGTGTGGAGGAAGGACACCGAGGAAGTGGCTCATTCTCAGGTGCTGAAGCTAAATGGCCTGTCCTTGAGGAAGAGTGGGACCCCTTGGGGGTGTAGTGCACTCAAGAGGCACCTCCCAAGGACGGTTTAAAAGCCAGGGCATTGCACAGATCCTATGGATCCATGACAGTGCCACAGGTTCAGCCTTATGGGGAAAAGATATAAAACAAGAAAAGGATCTAAATGCGTGTTTACCATCGCTCCCTCTCAGTCCTCATGGGAATCCCTGATCCGTTCCAAAGTGTATTAAAACCTTCCTTAAAGGCTTACCTCTTGGGTATCAGGTCATGTCCGTTTGTTAGAGGGTTTTCCCTTCACCCTCCCACTTCCCTGGTTCTTGTCACGCAGACAGCAAGCAGCAAAAGACCAGAAATCTGAAGCACAGATAATGCGATGTTTATTGGGGTTATTTCCAAGCAAGCATGTTCCACTACCCTAATGAACTTACACCTAGAAAAATTAATGATGCAGCAGACAGAAACAATTAGAGAACCAGACTGATTAACAAGGTAAAAGTGGTGGCGATAAAGATAAAACAATACAGAAATGAGGGTTTCATAACCACAACCATTGATAAGGGATTTATTGCCAGACCAGCTGCTGTCAAAGTAAGTTTTCTTTAACCATCTTAAGATCTGTTTCTTTATCTGCTGGTGATGGGCACTGTCAGGACAGGATTGACTTCCTAACAGCCTAATAGCACCTTATCCCAAACCAGTCACACTGAAATGTGAGGATGTGACGCTATGTTTCCCAGCTTATGGCAGCCCCTGCTGTTTAGCCAAAGGCCTTAGCCTAAGAACAAGGCCTCAGCCTATCCTAGTGAGAGAAGGCCCAGACACAGGCAGACTGAGATTTTGATTCTTAGCTAGTGACAGGGGTATAAAGACAAAGTGATAAAAATACCCCTAAGTTCTTAAACTATAGGCTTTACAGGCAGGCCTGAATATCTCTATTCTAACAGTGGGTTCTAGCCCTTCCCCCGTTCTGTGTCTGTCTTGTCTATTTAGATCAGGGGTCAGCAACCTTTCAGCAGTGCTGTGCCGAGTCTTCATTTATTCACTCTAATTTAAGGTTCCGTGTGCCAGTAACACATTTTAACGTTTTTAGAAGGTCTCTTTCTATAAGTCTATAATATAGAACTAAACTATTGTTGTATGTAAAGTAAATAAGGTTTTTAAAATGTTTAAGAAGCTTAATTTTAAATTACAATTAAATTAAAATGCAGAGTCCCCCCTCGGACCCAGGCAGTGTGAGTGCCACTGAAAATCAGCTCGCTGCCGCAGGTTTCCTATCCCTGATTTAGATTATAAATTCTTCAGGGCACGGGCCATCTACTGTTCTCTGTTTGCACTTTGCCTAGCACAATGGGGGCCCACTGTTAGTTGGTCCTTAGGCACTAAGGTAGTGAATATGATTTGTTATAATAGTAACTCTCCTGCCACTTTGAGCCAAGGAAGATGGCCTTGGGATGCGTAGCCTTATTTGGGGTGTGAGAGTAATGTTGATTTGATTTATCAACTTAATTTAATGTGTATTGTAATTATTTTAATTAATTAATAATAATAATTAATCATTTATATTAATTAATATGGGTTTAGGCTCACCAATTTGTTTGATCAGAAGATAAAAGTTCGTGTTTCGAATCAGGTTCCACAGAATTGATAAAGGGACCTTCGGGGGTATGACAGGAAGCTCACAGTGAGACAGATATAGTCGTAACGACTTTTTATTATACTCAATGAAATAGTAAGTAAATTGTAAAACAGGTAGAATTACAGAGTTACAATTGTATTACTGTTATTCAGGAGATGCATATGATGATACAATATTATGTGCTGCAAACTTTTGGTTAATATTCACACCCTGTTTTGATAAACTGGTGTTGGCCTCACCTCTGGCGGTTGTGGTTTCACAGCTCTTGCAAGGGAAACTAATGTAAAGAGCTCTCAAAGCTACTTTGGAATTTACTTTTTAGCTCAACTAAATAATCTAATACACAAATTAAAATAAAGTTTTGAACTTAAAGTTTGAAAAGAAAATAAGTGTGGCCTATTACTGGTTAATAGCTGTCGTAGATGGATAGCATGAATACGTAGTTGAAGATGGTGAAGCTTAGAGAAGGAGGAGGAGGTCAAGGTGCGGGTAAAAAGAGATATGTTACCTCTTTTTATAGCGAGGTAGGTTACCTCTTTTTTTGGAAATAAATGCCGGAAATCCTTCCTTTTATGCCCAAATTTCAGTCTTCCCCCATAGAAATGATAGGGTACGCTTATTCCATAGGCTAGTATGTATGTGCGTATGGATGGCAGGTATCTGCGCACTTGTGGGGTACTTGTTAAGCCTGTGAGTACAACTTTGAAAAATCCCCTTTGCTATTCTTCATTGTCTGTTGGTCTAGGTAAAGAGTCTTAGACCTAAGCGTAGGCACTTTATTTGGGTATAGGAAAAACAGTTCCTTTTCTGGATGAAAGGGCACAGGATATAGCTATGCTAACTTTGCTTTAACTTAAAATGCAGGTTTTTGGCCTGTAGGTTTCTTGCATTACAGCCAAATATATTTTTAATATGAATTAATAAACCTATCACAATACTGTACTTATAAGAAAAGAGATATTGATGCAGGCAAGCAGATGAATCCTGAGGGCTACAGATGTTACTGCCTAAAAATGAGATGGGGTTAAAACTATGGAATATTCTTTGTGACAAGTATCCCACAAATTCCACTGACCTCCCTTGTTTTCTTTGCCTGCAGTAGGGTTTCCAATTTCCAAACCTGCTGTGATCTCGCAGCTGGAACGAGGGGAAGAACCGTGGGTCCCGGACCTCCAGGGCTCTGAAAAAGAAGTGGTCCCGAGAGCTGCCGTCACAGGTGAGGACTTGGTTAAACAACTCAACAACTGCTTAGGAATGCAGGAAACATTTGGGATGCCCTACAAAGACCCTGTGAGCTCTTCAAGTTCAGGATTGTTCCCTGCAGATGTGGAATCATTATGGCAGATGTCACTCATGGCTTCCCTCCTATTCTGACTGACAACTGGCAGCGGGTCCCTCCCCGATCTCACTTTCCCCTGAGAATTATGGTGCAATGAGGACCCAGAACTGATGCCTTCCTCTCTTCTCTGTGGAAGGCTTTGGGGAAAATCAGCACCTGATAGGTTTGATCTCTCCCACATATATTTTGGTTTGTTCATCCCTTTTTTCATTCCTCTCTCTGACATTTCCTTTTTCTCAGGCACAGGGAGTGACCTATGTCTGGATTCTCTCTGTCTCCCATCCGGCGATGGGCTGGTGAGTGAAAACGAGGAGGAGAAACCCCAGCAGGAAGACACTGTGCAAGTAGATCCACATTGGCTGTTATCAGGAAGATCCAAAGGGAATGTTTCCAGGAGTTGTGCACTCCCAGAAAACACAAAAGCCTGTGAGACTCAGCAGAGGCCAGAGGAAAACTACAGTAGCCACTCAGCCCTTATTCCACGCAACAGAATCAACATGGAAGAGAGACGCTACATGTGCCATGAGTGCGGGAAAAGCTTCAATCGGCGCTCAAACCTTATTGCACATCAGAGAATCCACACTGGGGAGACGTCCTACACCTGCTCTGAGTGCGGGAAAAGCTTCGGGCGGAGCTCAAACCTTATTGCACATCAGAGAATCCACACTGGGGAGACGTCCTACACCTGCTCTGAGTGCGGGAAAAGCTTCGGGCGGAGCTCACACCTTATCAGACATGAGAGAATCCACACTGGGGAGACGCCCTACACATGCTCTGAGTGTGGGAAAAGCTTCAATCGGCGCTCTGCCCTTATCACACATCAGAGAATCCACACTGGGGAGACACCCTATACATGCTCTGACTGTGGGAAAAGCTTCAATCGGCGCTCAAACCTTATTACACATCAGAGAATCCACACTGGGGAGAAGCCCTACACATGCTCTGAGTGCAGGAAAAGCTTCAGGCTGAGCTCTGACCTTATCACACATCAGAGAATCCACACAAGGGAGATGCCCTACACGTGCTCGGAGTGCGGGAAAAGCTTCAATCAGCGCTCAAACCTTATTACACATCAGAGAATCCACACTGGGGAGAAGCCCTACACATGCTCTGAGTGCGGGAAAAGCTTCAGGCTGAGCTCTCACCTTATCACACATCAGAGAATCCACACAGGGGAGACGCTCTACACGTGCTCTGAGTGCGGGAAAAGCTTCAATCGGCGCTCAAACCTTATTACACATCAGAGAATCCACACTGGGGAGATGCCCTACACGTGCTCTGAGTGTGGGAAAAGCTTCATTCAGAGCTCACACCTTATTAGACATCACAAAATCCACATGAGAGAGAACTGTAATAAATCCCTTGACTAGGGCTGGCCAAAGTTTTGTTTTTTTAATTACATTTGCTAATTCCCACATAGTGATTTTTGCACCATCTTCACCAAGGTCTCTCAGCTCCACCAGATCAGTTGCCTTCTTCTGCCTTTTGCAGCTCACCCTTCTTTGGGGTCAGTCCTGTGATCTTTTCTATCAACTCCTTTCCTTTGAGTCGAAGGAGTGTGTGTCCCTCCGGCCAGGAATGTTCATCAGCTCCAGGTGGGGGAGAGGTTTGATCCCAACAAGCTACACTGAGGCAAAAACTACCTGAGCCTGACATCCACTAGGGCTGTACATGGCGTTGGCTGCTCAAGTTAGTGATCTTAATGTAAACATTTGTAGTGCAGATGCAGCCCAGGTGCAGGGGTTGGCATTAGCTTTCCCCTTGACCTGACCTAAACTCCATCACTTTCCCTAGTCTAAACAAACCCTGAGCATCACGGTTATACTGTTCCCCCATTTCACAGCAACTGTTAGTCATCGAGTTCTCCCTTGGGGAACAAATTGTTTCATTCCCAGTTGCTCTGATGTTGCTTCAGGTTGTGCTGGGGAGCAGATATTTTTATTATCGTTTTCCACACTTAAAATATATTGAACTATAACAAAGAGCAGGAACAGGCAGGGGCGGCTCTAGACACCAGCGCGCCAAGCAGGCGCGTGGGGCGGCCCTTTCCCGGGGGGCGGCATTTGGCTCCGGTGGACCTGCCGCAGGCATGACTGCGGCGGGTCCCCTCTTCCCGCGGCTCCGGTTGAGCTCCCGCAGGGATGCCTGCGGGAGCTCAACCGGAGCCGCGGGACCACGGCACCCGCCGCACTCATGCCTGCGGCAGGTCCGCTCCTCCCGGGCTCTGGTTGATCTGCCGCAGGCATCCCTGCGGGAGCTCAACCGGAGCCGCGGGAAGAGGGGACCTGCCGCGGGACCGGGGAAGGGCGGCGCAGCGCACCGCGCTGCTTGGGGCAGCCTGATTTCTAGAGCCGCCCCTGGGAACAGGGCAGGGATAGGGAAAAATGTCATTTCACCCATTGTAACAACAGACGTAGTTAGGGTAAGACAGAGGGATTCCCTTATTCCCCATCACCATCCTCCTTCAATCCGTGCTAGAGCCTAAGAATCCTTTTCCTTTCCCCCGTTGTGGGATGGGAGACGTCCCAAAGTGCTCCCTGTGCTATAGCACATGGCTAAGCTCAGAGAATAAACCCCCAATAACCCCTGAGCTTTGCTTTTTGAATTCTGTGTTTCCGATTACTTCAAGCCTGGGCATTGTGATTATTTACCAGTTTCTCTAGCACTGTTCCTACCACTTTTTCTGTAACATTTTTTGTTTTTTCTGGGACAGGGTTGTTGTTCCTTTGCCTAATCCCAACCTGGAAGGCCAGGGTGTCTGTTTTCTCTGGCCCCTCCCCACAGAGAAATCTGACAGGGTTGAACCTGCCAGGAGCAAACAAAAAGCCCCACCGGTCACACACACAAAGCAAATAGACACACACAAGACACAGAAGAAACTGAATTATTTCCACTTTCCCACAGCATGTTCTGAAGGTTGTTTTAATTTGTTTATTTTCTTGGAACCAGAACTGGGAAAAGAGCACTGGAGTCAGTGTGTCATAAACAGATAGTTAAGGGTTAAGGTCTCTTTTACCTGTAAAGGGTTAACAAGCTCAGTAACCTGATGAACACCTGACCAGAGGACCAATCAAGGGATAAGAGAATTTCAAATCTCTGGGGAGGGAAGTCTTTGTGTTCTTTGTTGGGGTTGCCGTTCTCTTTTTGGATCTAAGAGAGGCCAGACATATCTCCAAGTTCTCCAAGTTTTCCTGAAGTATTAGAAAGGCGGTTTAGTCTTATAATTAATTTCTACATTTGCAATTGTATGTTTGCTGAAGAAATATCTTTATTTCTGTTTGCTGTTACTTTGATTATTCTGAGAAAGAAGGGGAGGGGGAAAGCCTCTCCAGGTTGATAAGCTAGACCCTGTATATTTTTCATCCTGGTGTTACAGAGATAGTGTACTTACTTTCTCTCTTTTAATAAAATCTTTTCTTTTTAGAACTTGATTGATTTTTTCCCCTTGTTTGGATTTTCAGGGGAAGAGGAGGGGGAAAAAAGTGAATCCCTCTTTCTTTGATTCAATAAGCTTGAATCAAGGTATCTCTCCCAAGGACTAGGGGAGGGGAAGGGAAGGGGGATAGGGAATCCCTCTTTGTGTTAAGATTCAAGGAGTTTGGATCTGTGTTCCCCAGGGAAAGTTTGGGGGAACAGGAAGTGTGCCAGACGCTAAAAACTTGGCTGGTGGCAGCTTTACCAGATCTAAACTAGGATTTTAGTTTAGAGGAGTCCATGCAGGTCCCCATCTTGTGGACGCTAAAGTTCAAAGTGGGGAACAAACCTATGACACAGTGGAATTAGAGCAGGGAGGGATAAGTCTCATGATTCATCACTAACCAAAGGCTTTGTAGACAGAGCGATAATGTTACTGAATGGTCTGGCTAACCCTGCAGTTAGAAACAATCAACTCTACGGGTGGTAAATTTACAGAGGCTCTGCTGCTGATCATGAAGTAGAAGCACATTACCTTTAAACAGCTGCTATTTCAGTGCCTCTGGAAGTACAGAAAACAATGATCTGTGTTAAAGGAAAGTTGCCATTTCTCAGAGCCCCAACTTCTGTTTTGTGTGTACAGGAGGGTTTGAATGTGTAGCAGGTAGTTTAGTCAAGCTTAGCTATTTTGTGTGTGTAACAGGCTCCTGCCCACCTCCAGCAGAGGTTTCAGTCACATACGATGGCAACTTACCGAATGTCACACAAATTAGTCCATCCCTCCCCATATTCAGTCTCTGACCGGAATGTTAGAATGAGGCAGAGAAATGGGAAAGTATCGCGGTAGGAATACATTAAAAAGTGGGATTAATCAGAGCTGGGCTGCAGACAGAGCCTGTTCTACAGCTGGTGAAGTGACAGGGACACACTCCCGCTAGTGCCGGCTCTGAAATAACAGCAGAAGCAGATGGAAGAGAATGAGCTCATGGGCAGCTGCCCTGTCAGTGCATCACCCACCTGGCAGGTGTTACACAAAACACAGCATGGTCCATGGTGATTCATAACAGAGCCATTGGGGAGCAGGAGTCATCCCAATGGAAATCTCTCCACTTCTTTCTCAGTGTTACCTTCTTAGCCCTGGCTTTGGAGATGACCTTAGCCTTATCCTGTCTTGATTTTAGGTAGGATTTTGATCACCTTCTGGGGCTTGACAACTTAGAACTTTTGAGGGCTTTTCTCTGCCTTTTTGGTCCCTGCTGCAGTCAGTACATTCTAGACATGGGCATGGTGACCTACCTGGGGATCTTGACAGCTTTAGCCAGCTTCTTGGTGGCTATTTTCCTGCTCACAGCCACTGTCTTCTTCTCATGCCTTGTCCTGGGGGCCCAACTGCTGGTTGAATGGGAAGGAGCCAAAGTGCTGGTGACTTTAGCCCGCACCAAGTTGCCTTTGCTCGTCAGACTCCTGAACCCCAACTGGATGTGGTTCTTGTTCTTCTGCACAGCACAGCCTGGAGAAGAGGGATCTGCAAATGTACATTCATTTGATCCCTTTGTTTAATTGATGAAAACATAAACTAGACACTTAGAGGATTGGAACTGATTTCAGCTGATGGACAGGTTTGCTAGATTTTTATGCATTTGGACAGTGAAATGTTGAGTGTTACATTCATTTCAAGCATCCCCATATAGTGGAGCTTCTGAACATAATGGAGAATGGAAATCAAAATATTTTCCCTTTTTTCAAAAATAAAAAAAAAATAAGAGGCTTATTAGAGGGCACTTGGATTTGAAGCAGGGACCACTTGATCTGCAGTCAAACACTCTACCACTGAGCTATAACCCCCTGAGAGCAGATGCTCTCCCCATTGTAGCTGAAGCACATCAGTGATTCCAATAGCAGGGGCAGGTTCTCTCTGGGGCACAGAGATTTTTCGGGGAGTTGGTGGCTCCTTTCTTTCCTCACCCTGGAGTAAATGCAGCTTTTTATTCCATGATACATGTTTTATGGACTAACAACAGCAGCTTGAAGAAAAAGGAGAGTGAGTATTTCACTCTCAGGGCCGAAGGGGGTCACGTCCCCTCTGTCTGACCGTTGCCATTGCAGGAGCAAAGGTTTCAATGGAATTGAATGCCCTGGCTCAGACTAGAGACACAGAAAGGTTTTGCTGTTCGTTGAACGGCAAAGGAAATTGTGTCTGTATGTGAAACTGAGGAGGGACATGAAATGCTCACAGGGTGGCGCAATGCCCTAAGCTAAGGCAGGAGGGTGAGGGAATGGGGCTGAGGAATGACTGAAGTGGACTCACCTGGGATTGAAATGACATTTGTTTGTGTCAGGCAGTGAGAAAAGCGACATTAATTCAGATGCAGGTTTGAGGCTTCTTTAGCTCCTTGTAGAACTTGAACTTGATTTCCCAGAAGGGAGAAAGGGAAAGTCTGGGGCGGCCTTTAGTCCCTGGCTGGAGCAGTGTATGAAAAAGGCTCCAGAGACGCAGCTGGCAATTACAGGCCACTAAGTCTAACGTCAGTACTAGGCAAATTGGGTGGAATTGTAGAGCCCAATGATTAGACCCATCGGTGAACAGAATTTGCTGGGTGTAGCGGGTGGTCCCCTGCTCCTGCCCTGCGGGGCTTGAAGCGCCCAGGAGAGGGCTGGGGCTGGGGCAAGGAGCCTGGGCTGACTGGGGGAAGCAGGCTCAGCTGTGGCCATGCCCCAGTCAGGCCCAGCTGGCCCCTAGAAGAGGCTGTGAGACAGGAGCCCTGTCAGTCTCCCTCTGCTTGTAGTGAGAGAAGGGCCTGGCTGCAGGGACCCAAGCAAGACACCTAGAGTGGGAGCAGGGCTGGGGAAGGGCCAGAGGAGCTGGGAGCTCTGGCCTGGAAAGCCCCAGGCTGCAGGCCTCACTATAGGCTGAATAGGTGCAGGGCTGCAATGGGGCAGCCCAGGGGGAAGCAGAGGCGGCAGGTCCAAACCCCTTTGCCTGTGGTGAGTGGCTCACACTGCAGTCTGCCCCAGTGAACGGGGGCTGGATGGAGACTGGGCAGTAGCCAAGACTGAGGTGAAGTGGGGATAGTGGGTGGGGGTTCCCCTGGGAGGGGGAAGACCCAGAACTGTGGGGCTACTGCCAGGGGGTACTGCCAGGGTAAAAGGGGCACTGGGGTCCTGGGAGGGACGGGGGCCAGCTGAGGTAAGGCAGATCACCGGCCTGCAGAGGGTGCTCTGATGCCTGGAGAGCTAATTCACAAGATGACCAGCAGGAGGCGCCGTTGGGTGAGTCTGCCCCCGCTTACATTGGGGAAGAATGAACATGGTTTTTGTAAAGGAAAATCATGCCTCACAAATCAACTATAATTCTTTGAGGGAGTCAACAAGCATGTGGATAAAGGTGATCCCGTGGATATAGTATACTTAGATTTTCAGAAAACCTTTGAGAAGGTCTCTCCCCAAAGGCTCTGAAGCAAAATGGGATAAGATGGAAGGTCCTCTCTGGGATAGGTAACTGGTTCAAAGGCAAGAAAGAAAGGGTCTGATTTTCAGAATGGAGGGAGGTAAATAGTGGTGTCCCCCTGGGGTCTGTACTGGGACCAGCACTGCTCAACATACTCCTCAGTGATCTGGAAAAAGGGGTAAACAGTGAGGTGGCAACATTTGCAGATGATACAAACCAACTCAATTTAGTTACGTCCAAAAGAGAGTGCAAAATGTGACAAAGGGATCTCACCAAACTGAGTGACTGGGCAGCAAAAAGGCAGATGAAATTCAATGTGGATCAATGCAAAGTAATGCACATGGGAAAACATGATCCCAATTCTACAGCTAAACTGATGGGGTATAAATTAGCTCTTACAACTTAAGAAAGCGGTCTTGGAGTCACTGTGGATACTTCTCTGAAAGCATCTACTCAATGTGCATTGGCAGTCAAAAAAGTGAACAAAATGTTGGGAAGTCCTTAGGAAAGGGATGGCTAGTGAGACAGAAATATAATATTGCCTGTCTATAAATCTGTGTTATGCCCACATCTTGAATACTGGAGCTGGTCCCTCGTCTCAAAAAGATATATCTGAATTGGGAAAGGCACAGAAAAGGGCAACCAAAATGATTGGGGTATGGAACAGCTTCCATGTGAGGTGAGATTAATAAGACTGAGGGGAGTTTTCAGCTTGGAAAAGAGATGACGAAGGGGGGGGCTAGGATAGAGGTCTATAAAATGATGATGGGTTTGGAGAAAGTAAATAAGGAAGTATCAGAGGGGTAGCTGTGTTAGTCTGGATCTGTAAGGAAGTGCTATTTACTCCTCATAACACAAGAACTAGGGCCACCCGATGAAATGAATAGGCATCAGGTTTAAAACAAACCAAAGGAAGTATTTCTTCACCCAACACACAGTCAACTTGGGGAAACTTTGCCAGAGGATGTTGTGAGGGCCAAGACTATAACAGGGTCCACCAAAGAACTAGATAAGTTGATGGAGGATGGGTCCATCATTGGCTATTACCCAGGATGGGCAGGGATAAAGAAACATGCCCTTGAAGTGTCCTCAGCCTCTGTTTGCCAGAATCTGGGAATGGGGATGGATCGCTTGATGATTCCTTGTTCTGTCGATTCCCTCGCGGGCACCTTGCATTGGCCACTGTGGGAGGACAGGATTCTGAGCTGGCTGGACAATTGGTCTGATCCAGTATGGCCGTTCTTGTGACCAATAGAGGGCAGTCCCCACCAGCAATACTTATATTTGGTGCGCTGAAAGGGCCAACTTTCCAAAGCTGACCCAAAGGTTTAGTAAAAGTGTTTTGGAGAAAAACACTAAACAGAACAATGTGAATGAAAACTGGGAGCTATTGTTTAAGGACCTTGTTAGATGGGGCATAAGCCACATTGCCTAATTAGCTGAGCTTGCAATGGCCTTCCACTCAACTCGCTGACATTTCTCCATCTGCAAATGTGGTACCCATTTTAAAACCTAGATCCAATCAATTACAACATGTCCGGGAAGATTCTAGGCATCAATGATCTGATCATTGGGTTGATGGTAAACATGATATTCCCATAAGGCTCCCTCTTCCCAAGAGCCAACCTCATCCTCTCTCCCCTTTCTGCTCCCGCATCCTCTGCAAACTTTCAAAGACAGATGCCTCGTGATGGCCTTTGCTCATGGGAATGTTGCCTCTTGGTCAGGGTTTTGGCCCTTTTGGGGGGAAGGATGCAGCAGATGGCGTGGGGGGGAGCCCAAGACCTCCCATGGGCTCTGACCCAGGCCACTCTGAGGGCAACAGTTCTCACCATCCCACTATTGTCCTAAGCTCACAGTTTATCACAGGAAGCTCTGAAGGGTGTCAACTCGCTGCTTGGTACCTCTTCTCAGCCGGATGTGGCATGGCAGCTCTCTCCTTGGGGTGGCAGCTGCCTCTGTTATTCTGACAGATCCAGGTTGGTGACGCGGTGGTGGGCGGGATTGAACCGGGGACCTCTGGAGCTTAGTGTGGGGGCCTCTACAGCATGAACTAAAAGCCACCTGGCTGTTAGCGAGGGCTGTATAGAAGACATGTTTTATTGCTCCCTCTAAGTGATCTCGGTGCCACTAGCTGGGACACCCCACCACACCCTGGGGGTGTGTGGGTTACGTACTTCCCCTAGCTGAGGAAGCGCATCCTGAGCTTCGGAGAGTTCCCAGCTGTAATCCCGGATGACCCCTGTAACAGTGCGACCACTGGCGGGACACTGCTGAGAGTATCAATTCAGGACAAATTGCTTGGAGCAGGGCAGTCACAGCCCGAGGCTGGGTGCCCTTTACTATTAAAGCACGTCACACCAGCCATGCAGAGAGGACTTTGGTTTTACCCCACTGGCCAATCGGACATCATAGAACCAATTCCGTCAGCTATTCCAGTTCCCTTGTATCACCACTAGCACCACTCCTTATGGGGATGAATGGTTATGAAAACCTATACCCCAGTAAAAGAAAAAACGTTCTCTCAACGGACCCCAAAGGACCAAGCCGCAGATGCAGGTCAATAGACGAGTCAGATTTTACCCACAAATCACGCTCTTGCAAATCCTTTAGCATCTAAAATCTAAAGGTTTATTCATAAAAAGTAAGAAATATGGATGAGAGTTAAAATTGTTAAAGGCATCAGTTACATCCAGTAATGGCAAAGTTCTTGGTTCAGGCTTGTAGCAGTGATGGAATAAACTGCAGGTTCAAATCAAGTCTCTGGAGTCCATCCACAGCTGGGATGGGTCATTCAGGCCTTTGTACAGAGCTTCAGTTTGTAGCAAAGTCTCTCCAGAGGTATGAAGCAGTAATGGAGACAAGATGGAGATGAGGAATCAGCCTTTTATAGTCTCTTGCCATGTGGTCTTTGCTTTCTTTGTCCCAAGGACACTCTGTCCAGCACGTGGCATAGAAAAACCTTAGAGTTCTGTCCATAGGCAGGTCCCTGCAGACCTTGCTGAGTCACAAGGCGTTTCTGCCTTCTCTCAATGGGTCGATTGTATAGCTGATGGTCCTTAGTGGGCCATCAAGCAGGCGAGGCAGATCTGACACCAACTTGTCTGGCTGGGGTGTTCCCTGGAAGCAGAGCACAAGTTTGAAATAGGGACAGAACAGATATTGGAATACTGCCTCCAGTTTTGGTGTCCTCGTTTGAAAAAGATGTTGTGAAATTGGAGCTGAGGCAGCAAAAAGCCACCAAATGTTCTGAGGGCTGGAGAAAAATGCCTTCTAGTGAGCTATTGAAAGAGCTCAACCTGTTTAGCTTATCAAAAGATAGAAAGGTGACTTCATTGAAGTGTTGAAGTGCCTTAATGGAGAGAAAAGATTGGGTATTAAAGGGCTCTTTAATCTAGCAGAGAAAGGCATAACAAGACCCAATGGCTGGAAGGTGAAAAGAGACAAATTCATATTACAACATAGTCAACAGCGAGGATGATTCACCACAGGAACAAGCTACCAAGGAAAGTGGTGGATTCTCCATCTCTTGATGTCATTTCATGAAGACTAGATGCCTTTCTGGAATGTCTTTGCCCCCAAAGTACCTCTTGTGTCCTACAGGAGGCCTGTGATATGCAGGGGGTCAGATTAGATGCTCTAATGGTCTCTTCTGGCCATAAAGTCGACTAATTTCTGAAAAACTGAGTGTAGCACTGGGAGCAGCATCTGATGTTTCCCTGTCTAGCCGGCTTGCTGCCTAGAACGAACGCTCCTTGAGTGGGGTGATCCACAGGGAGTAGCTCAAACCTCCAAAGTACCTGGCCAGGGGCAGGACATTGGCACAGCAAGGGAGGGGTGCGGCAGTGACATCACAAAGGCCTTTTGCAGGACCTCAGACTATTGGTCCAAGGTGGTGGGGAGGTGGTGACCTCACAGAGAGATGCTGACATCAGCCAGGCAGGACAGGGGCGAGGGGCCAGGGAAACCTCAGAGACCCCTGTGGCTTTGCTCCAGCAAGTCTCCTTCTCCAGGTCTCTCTTTGAGGACTGAGAGAGTATTCGGGTTCACGGACGTGAGCGCCAGGAGGAACCTCTTTCCAGTTTTCTCCTTCCCTTTTAGTGATTTTACTAGAAAACAGCCGTCCCTGTTTAGAAGGTAAGAGCCTCCTCAAGGGAAGGGGTGTCATGGGGTGTCACAGTTCAGATGCTGGTGGCCCCCCCATGTATGGAAGTTCCCGCCCCCTGCTCTGTGTTCGCAGGGCCGGAGAGCAGCATTCCACGGCCGTGATTTGCTCCTGGCTGCCGGAGCAGAGCAGCAGGCTCAGCTACCAGAACTTCCTGGAGCTAGGAAAGGGGAGGGGCCCAGCCTCTTTAGCAGGAATGCAGGGCAGGTGAGTTCACGGCGGGCATTGTGGGATACTGGCGGAGGCCAGTTATGGTGATTTAATGACCAGCAGCATTTACACTGGCACTCTGTCACTGTAAGTTTGCTGCAAAAAGCTCTAGGCCTCTCATCAAAGTGGTTTTATTTTGTCACCAAAACAGGGCAGTTTTGTTGCCAGACGTGGCATTGCAGTGTGTACACCAGCCACACCAAGCTGCCGACCGAGGGAGCGTTGTGTGTTCTTCACACACCTGAGCAATATATTTCTGCTGAAACAACTTTGTAGAGCAGACCTGGCCAAAGATTCACTCACACACACAGCTTGCAAGGAAAACGTCACCTGCTCCTCTGCTTTGCAGAATCCAAACACAAGGAAAGCTTGTCAGGGCCTGGTGGAGATGGCAGGGAGTCAGGTGTGGGCAGACATTAGGTCTTACACTCAGGCAGGCACCATGGCTTAGTTGGCTAAAGCACCCACCTTGTAAACAGGTGATCCTGGGTTCAACTCCCAGTGGTGGCTTTGGGGGCACCTGGTATTGGCTACTATCAGAGGACAAGATTCAGAGCTAGATGGGCCTTTGGTCTAGCCTTGGGTGGTTTTTCTCATGGTTTAAATTACACTCACAGGCACTGACGATAGAGTTACTGAAAGTTTGGGAGTTAGGTGCTGATAGATCAGTGGTCCAAGCCCCTTGTAGACACCCCCCTCCCTCTGGGACAGGGGCAGGTCTGAGCTCTTGCACCAAAGGCTCATTGTGGCTGCCAGAACCTGTGAGTGGCTCATTTCGTTTGCACCCTGGGTTGAGTCCTGCTTTGTGCACCGTGTCTGAGAATGAAAATCCTAAACCACCCTTTGAAATGATGAATGCAGCAGGACGTGTCATTGTCCCTGCCCCAAAGCAGACAGACCAATGGAGAAATCCCGTCGAGTCCAAGGTAATACTTCACTGCGGTTTTACCATTTCCACTTCCTAACCTCCCTCCTATCTGCCCAGCCCAGGTGTCCTCTGCCTCAGCTGCTGCTCCCGGCCTGCTCTAGAGTCAAACACGCAGGGCCCCCAGGGGAACAGAGGCTGGGACAGGGCAGCAGCCTGGGCTGGGCTGGGCAGATGCTGGGAGTTCTCGTTCCCTGAGAACTGGCCTGGCTCCCTTCTCAACAGCAAACAAATCAATTCCACGCCCCCTCCCCAGAAAAATCAGCCTGGAGCCAAGGGCAGCAGGGGACGATTCCCTCGAGTTCCCAGCGAGGCAGGAGAGAACCCAGGGCCTTTCTAGCAGAGCTTATGGAACCAACGTGGGGAAACCAGCCTTTAATAACAGGCAGTTCAAGTTTAAGCTCAGTGTTTTTAACAATTTTTACAACCTTAAATAACCCTTCAATCGCAGTGTCACTATCCATAACATTGCTTCAGCCTTATAGGTTCCCAAATGCAAAACTCAACATCTCTTCAAACACAAGAGAGTGCAGATCAGTCAGTGTTCAGAGTCATCCCATATAAAAATCATGTTGTGGTACATATTGGCCTCATCATGTGGCCGTTGCCTTTCACTCCGCTCTGTTAAAAGTTTTGGTATTTTGCACAGAAACTTTCTTCCCTCAGAAGAGACCTGGGAACCGAGGCAGCCAGACAAACACCTTTAAGAGGAGGCGTAACATGTCAAAAAATGATCTCCCTCCTTCAGTTCAGTGACCGCCTGAAATGTTACTTATCCTGGCAGAGCCAGAGGATTGAAAGCAGCTACATCAAATCCCCATGTAGCTAGCAGGAATGGTATCTGGTATCTGAAGAGATGTTTAGTTTTACCCTTGGTAAACTAGAAGTCTAAAGGGAAGGAAGGAGGTGCCATATATAAAGAGTGAAACACAAAACAATTATCATAGTTATGCCCATAGTGACTGCAAAATATTTCTATATTCTTCTTCTTATCATCAGTGTATTATTTTCTCTGGCGTCTATATATTGACTATGCCTTGACCAAGAAATTTGAATTTTGATAAAATAATCGACTACCCCTGGTTAAGGCAATGGACTTGATACGCACTCGGGTGTCTCTACCCAGGTTCAGGTACTAACAACAGTGGCTGCCTTTTAGCTATAGCTTTTAATCAGGGCAATACATTGATCCTGTGAAATCATTTCCCAGCCGGAGTCCATCACCCACATTCCTTAGGGCATTGGGCCACCATGGGGACGTTTCATTTCCCTCCTCAATTTCACACAGAGACACAATTTCCTTTGCACAGATCCATGAACAGCAAAACCTCCCTGTGTCTCTTGTCTGAGCCAGGGCATTCGATTCCATTGACACCTTCTCTCCTGCAATGGCAATGGTCATGCAGACGGGACGAGGCCACCTTCACCTCTGACAGTGAGATATTGGATCAGCTCTTTCGTTACGCTGCTGTTGTTAGTCCATGAAACATCAGGGATGGATGCAAGGCTGAGTTCATGCACCAACCCCCTGAAACATTTCAGTGCCCCAGAGAAATCCTGACTCCGGCTATTGGCATGATCTGGTGCAGATTCGAATAGGAACGGGACGGTCTGAATTGTCAGTGTGGGGACTGAACAACAATCTATAGCAATGTCGTTAACCACAAACACACTCTAATCATGCTCCAGCCGGAAGGGAAATGGGCAGGAACTCTTATTGTTCAGCCATGGACACACTTACACTAATGCACAGCCAGGAGTGTGCTGGGGGAGCTGGTCTGAGCAATTGGAAGTGACAATTCAGTGAGAACAGAATCATTGTGTAGTGAAGCACCTATGTTGGGAATATTTTGCTAGCTTGGCAGCTGGTAGTGTGGGAAGCTAAGATGTTTAGGTTTTTAGGAGATAGTGTGGGAAGCCTGAGATGTTTAGGTTTTCAGGTTGGGTTAATTAGGTTGTGAGTTTTGTTATGAGAAGTTGGCCTTGGCTAACTTCTCTCTAGCAGGTATAATAGGATAATAAATTAGAAGTTGTCTAGGATGATGTTACCCTATGAAGTTATAGCAGTGCTTGTGTGTATTTTGTTAACCAATTAGCAACTGCTTGCTTGCCTGCTTCAAGAGTATAAAGATGTATGCTGGAGAGAAATAAATGACTCTGCTTCCAATCAAATTGACTGTTGAGCTTTGTCCAGGTCCGCCGTGCGACGCAACAAATGGTGACCCCGACGTGATGCAGGCTCCGATCTGGTTATTAGGTCGAGATTGCTTAAGTCATTGGGGCGTTGTGTTGCAGAATTCACCTTTTGCCTAGCAGCCATTGAGGGGCGGCCGATCCTACAGCTGGAATGGACAACCACCACACTGGTCTGGGTCGCTCAGTGGCCACTGCACAAAGACAAGCTCGCCCGAGTACATGAACTTGTGCAGGAACAACTGGCTAAGGGTCATCTTGAACCTTCCCTTAGCCCCTGGAATACTCCTATTTTTACCATACCCAAAAAACCTGGGCGCTGGCGTTTGTTACAAGATCTGCGAGCTGTTAATGCTGTGATGAAGGACATGGGTGCCCTCCAACCTGGGCTGCCCACACCTACTATGCTTCCGCATGGATGGCCCTTGCTTGTTATTGATCTCAAGGATTGCTTTTTTACCATTGCTTTGCATCCTGCGGACCGAGAGAAGTTTGCCTTTTCCGTGCCTTCTGTTAATAAGGCTGAACCTGTCAAGCGGTATCAATGGACTGTTCTGCCACAAGGTATGAAAAATTCTCCTACCATTTGTCAGTTGTATGTTGCTTGGGCTATAGTGCCCCTGCGAGCGGCACATCCTGACTGGATTATTTATCATTACATGGATGATCTTTTGTTTACCAGCGCCCACCTTTCAATGGAAGCAGCCATTGTTGAGATTGACTCTGTGTTACAAAAGGCTGGTTTGGTCATTGCCCCAGAAAAGATTCAACAGCAAGCCCCGTATCGGTATCTTGGTATGGAGATAACCGATTCGATTGTGCGGCCACAGAACTTAACCCTTCAACTGGATATTCATAATTTACATGATGTGCAACGTTTTGTGGGTGACCTGCAGTGGATTCGCGGTCTCTGTGGTATTACAAATGAGGATCTTGCACCCTTTCTTTCATTGCTCAAGGGTGGTCGTGCCCCGGATGAGCCTCGCTCTCTTCAAGCTGAACATCATGTTGCCCTGCAAACCATTGCAAATAAGTTAGCCACGTGGTACTCCGGACGCATTTATCCGGATTTACCTGTTTTTTTGGCCATTTTGTCCACGGATATTTCCCTGACGGCCCTGCTTTTTCAGTGGCATGAAGCCCTTTTAGATCCACTTGTGGGCATTGAGTGGATTTTTCCGCCCTCGCATTATGCCACCACCGTGACCACGCGACTTGATGCAGTCGCTCATCTTATTCGAGTGGCCCGACAGCGTTTGTTAGCCATTGCGGGCATGGATCCGCACATGATTTATTTGCCCTTTGATGATGCTACCGTGACTCAGTTGCTTGTTACTCACCTTTCCTTTGTACTTGCCACCTTGGATTATGCCGGTCAGTTTAGCAGCCATTTTCCCCCACATCGGTTTTTTGCTACTATGCTGCCCTTGGAGAAAGCTCTGATGTTACGGTCCAGTCCTGTTGCTGCCCTCACCGTTTTTACAGACGCCAGCGGTAGTGCTCAGCGTGCGGGACTTCTTTGGTTTGCTGATAATCGCTGGCACCACGAATTTGTCCTTGCTGATGGCTCCTTACAGGTTCTGGAGCTTCGTGCTATTGTTCGAACCTTTGAAAAGTGGCCCGATACTCCATTGAACATTGTTAGTGACTCCTTGTATGCTGTGGGTGTGCTTCGTCGTTTGGAACGATCCCTGTTGGGCCGAGTCACGAATTCCGTTTTGTGGACTGCTCTTTTTCAGCTGTGGCATTTGCTGAATGCTCGCCGGTGCCCTTATTTTGTTATGTACATTAGGAGCCATTCTGGACTGCAGGATGGTCTTGCCGAAGGCAATGCCCTGATTGATCATTTGGTTGGTGCTGCCCAAGTTCCAAATTCCTTTGCTCAGGCACGGGTCTCTCATGAATTTTTTCACCAGTCTGCTCATGCTTTGGCACGCCAGTTTGCGATTTCTATTACCGATGCTCGCGCTATTGTGGCCTCCTGCCCTGATTGTCAACAACATGTGTTGCCCCTTGTATCCGGTGTTAATCCCCGTGGCCTTTTGTCCCTTCAAATTTGGCAGTCTGATGTTACCACGTTTGCTGAGTTTGGCACCTTGCGCAATCTTCATGTTACCATTGATACCTTTTCTGGCTTTATTTGGGCAACAGCATTAACCTCTACCAGCTCCCGCGATGTGATTAAGCATTGGCAAGCCTGTTTTGCTGTTATGGGGGTTCCTGCGCTCATTAAGACTGATAATGGCGGAGGTTATGTTTCGCATCGCACTGCCGAGTTTCTTTTACAATGGGGTGTGCAGCATTCTACCGGTGTTTCTGGCAATTCTACTGGACAAGCTATTATTGAGCGTGCCCATGCGTCCTTAAAGGCACTTCTTTTGAGACAGAAGGGGGACATTCGGAGTGAAAGGGCAGACGCTTTGGACAAGACGCCTGCCGCTCGTTTGCTGAAAGCTCTTTATGTGCTCAATTGGCTACAGCTTGGGAAAGACAGCCAAGTACCCCCCGCGATTAAACATGTTGGTGGGATAACCGGGGACGAGCAGGGTACAAGCCCACGACCCTCGGTCAAATGGTTCGATTATCAGCAGCAAGTTTGGAAAGGACCAGTTGACTTGCTAACGTGGGGGAGGGGTTATGCCACTGACGCAGGTCCTAGGTGGATACCGGCGAAATGGGTCCGACCTTGGCTGCATCCTCGGGCGCAACAACAGACAGATTCAGAAGAGCCACACGAGACGCGCCCAGACGCTGAGGAGCCAGAGCCCCTGGAGAATAATTGCTCGCTGGCCATGCCAGGACTTTTGCCCGCCCTTTTTGATTCTGTGTGATTGCATATTAATTGTTGTGTACCCTTTTGTTGCCCATAGGTTTGGAGACGTGCGCTCCGGGCAGTGCAGCATGGCCCGTCTGTCAATGCGTCCCACAAGCCTTCGTGATCCTGGCCTGGGCTCCTATTCTGCTGGATGCGGAGAGTCAGCCTCACCTGGTTTTGCTCTGTTGCTTGTTTTGGCGCTCCTTGTGAGGGGAGGCGCCACGTATGATCTTATACCCCCAGTGAATGCCTGGCTGACTTTGGCGCAGAGTGCCATAAATACAACGGCCTTCTGCCTGCCCCATGTTCCTGCAGTGGGAGCCCTTATGGAAACCTGCTTTGTGGGTGTGTGTACTGAATTGGAGGCGCTGCAGCAGCATACTTGGTTGTTTCGTATCCCCAGGGATATACCTTATGCAGAGTTGTATGCCTTGGCCCTGGAGCTACTTTTGATAAGTTAGATGCCAGTATGTATTCGTTTCGTTTGGCTAATGTGACAGCTGCTATTACGTGTATGAATTTTGTTAATGCTAAGCGTGTAGCTGTTAATTTTGATAATGTGGAGCTTGTTTGTCGCCATAAGAGGGATGTATCCTTTGCCTACGGACACATGAAGTTACCCCTGGGGTGGTTTTTGCTATGCGGCCGCACAGCCTTTACTTATGTTCCAGCTAATAGTTCAGGTGGCCCCTGTGCTATTGGCCATGTGGCCCCTTTGTTGTTTCCCCATCCCATTGTGAGAGGGCCTCGCCAACGGCGGGAGAGTATTCCCTTGAGCCCTACCTGTAAGGCAGATGTTACATTGTTTTCAGAACGAGAGGCAGCAGCCCTTACTTTTACCCTGGTGGGCCTCCCTGGTTTGGTGGTGCATGATTACCATGCCGTCGCACACCTTGCCTGTACTGTGGCAAAGGCCTTGAATTTGACTTCCACTGTTCTTGCCTTGTTAACTCAAGAGATGGGAGAAGTTCGCCGAGGAGTTTTGCAAAATCGCTTAGCCATTGATTATTTGTTGCTGCGACATGGTCATCCCTGTTCTGATTTTGTGGGTATGTGCTGCTTCAATATTACAGATGCGAGTGCGGCTATCGAAGCTGATTTGGATCGTTTGCGCCATCTAGCGGAGGGCATTCGCCAGCACCAGGGTGATTTCTGGTTGTGGTCATGGCTGTCGTCGCTACGTGGCTGGGCTGCACATTTATTACAGGGGTTAATGTTAGGAATGCTGTGTATTTTTGCTGCCTGCCTTTTATATTTTTGCTATGGGTGTGCCCGCCGCTGTTGTTGTGTGGCACGCACCTTGGCAGGCCCCTCCTGGCCCCTTGGGCCACTTGCATTACCTGGAGGGAGAATGTGATAGGTAAGAGCAGGGCACTGCGGAAGATGTTGTTACGGTTTAGTTAGACAGCTGGTGTTTTTATTTGCCCTTTGCTTTGGCTTGTATGATTGTAGTTTTGATATTATGAGCTGGGTTTGTTTTGCTTTTTTTTGGTTTTGATTTTGAGTGAAGGGGGGAGGTGTTGGAATATTTTGCTAGCTTGGCAGCTGGTAGTGTGGGAAGCTAAGATGTTTAGGTTTTTAGGAGGTAGTGTGGGAAGCCTAAGATGTTTAGGTTTTTAGGTTGAGTTAATTAAGTTGTGAGTTTTGTTATGAGAAGTTGGCCTTGGCTAACTTCTCTCTAGCAGGCATAATAGGATAATAAATTAGAAGTTGTCTAGGATGATGTTACCCTATGAAGTTATAGCAGTGCTTGTGTGTATTTTGTTAACCAATTAGCAACTGCTTGCTTGCCTGCTTCAAGAGTATAAAGATGTATGCTGGAGAGAAATAAAATGACTCTGCTTCCAATCACATTGACTGCTGAGCTTTGTCCACGTCCGCCATGCGACGCAACACCCCCACAGCTCTGGATCCCCAAACCTCTCCTCCCTCCCACTGACCCACCCAGCCCACTTCCTGGGTGCCCTTCCCCCACACTCCCCTCCCCTTCTTCCCATTACTCTCAGCCAGCACCACCTCCCGGCACCTTGGGAGCTTCTTGTGTTCCCTCCTCATCTCTCACAACCTCCTCCCTCCCTGCTGCTTCCCTGCACACACCCGCCCCATGTCCTGGCACCCCAGGATTATCTACCCCCCCTTCTCTGCCCCTCCCACAGCTCTGTTCTCCCTTCACCCGTGGGGTCCTGAATGTCAATGTTATACTCTCTTCTATCAAAAGATCAGCTCATCTGACTGTCACACAAGCCATGCATCAGTCACACACCTATTTTTATTAATTAAATTATTTTTTAATAATTTTAAAAATATTTTTATTTTTTTATTTATTTATAATTTTATTAATTAATTTAAAAAAACATTTATTAATGTAGTTACTAATATAGCCAATAAGGATACATCAAATGCAATTTCAAAATGACTGATGACAAATGTCTAAAAATTATTCTAGTGGGTGGGAGATGAGGCAAAAAAGGGGGGGCAAGGAAACTTGTCAAAACTTGTATGACAAATGAAGGTATAAAGTTATTACTACTCAGGTTCTTTAGAGACCCCACAGCTTCTAATAACCCAGGGGACAGGACTCCTTACCCAGCGAGGTCACCGTCTCATAGTTCTGCTGCATGACATCCCAGTAGAGGGCTCTGAGTGGGGTCCAGCAGAGCCCCCTCTTCCCTGGTGAAATACACAGCCACCTCCTCGAAGGTCACCGGCCCCTGAAAGAGCAAGAGTACCTACCGCATCACTCACACTTTCAATCAAATGGAAGCTCTGGTGGATGAGCCAGGGGGAGGGACGAAGCGAGAGCCCCTTGTCTCTCCCAGCAGATCCATGCCCCCCCCCCCCACTAGCCACAGACGGACACAGGAGATGGAGGCCCTGGCAGGTGCAGGGAGAGCTCGCTGGCAGGGAGCCCAGCGCTGTTCTCATTGTGAAGAGCTGGACGGGGCCAGACTTAGTGGGGGGCAGACGACACGATGGTTCAGGGGGGCCGTGCTGAGGGGGTTCCTCCAGCAGGGGTGTCCTGTCTCTCCTCCCCCCACTTCTCTTCAGCTGCCTCCCCTGCAACTGTTCCTGCAGCCCTGCCCCCCCCCCCCCGCTTGGAGCTGCCCCGACCAAGCTGCTCCCAGGAGCCTCCTGTGCTGTGCGGGGGGGGGGGGTGGCCCCACCCTCCTGCCTCTGTGCCCAGTCTCTGCTGAGCTGAGCTGGGGGGACAAGATTCTGTGCTGCTGCCTCTGGGTCAGGAGTGGGAGCTGCTGGCCCCTGCTGTCGTGTGAACGAGCCTTCGGACTAGTGAGTGCCGCTGGGCTGGGAGTGACAGCGGGTGTGTCTCACACTCCCCCCCACACACACACACCCCACCACAGACACTTCAGTTACTGTTGTTACTTCCTTTTACCTCCTGTCAAAATGCACAAAGTACATATAGTCTCTGTAATTTTATTCTTTCACATTCGGTCAGGATGACAGTGCTGGTAGTTTAGCTTTTTAACTGATCTCTGAATTTCATCATTTTATTTCTGTCTTATGCTTAAATTCAGTTCTTTGAGTAACAAGTTCTAAAATGCCTCACCTGGCCTGGCTGGAGTAATTATCATTATTACTGTTATTGCCGTATTGTGCTTTGTCATTTGCTATTTACAATATTTACAATCAAATAACAGACTGTACATTTTGCTTGTACTTACCTTCGCAGGGCTCGTTTGAAAAAAAAATAGCTAAACTCAAAACTTTAGACACTGTGCAGATGAAGATCATTTATCTTCAAACTGTATTTTTAAATCTGTCTGTAAAGTAACTTAAAATTTCTATGAAAATAAACGCAGCTCCAAGTATGATACTAATAGCAATGATGGAGTCAAATCTTAGTGAGTCACATACATGATCGTGATATGCAGAGAACCAGGCACATGCAGGGCCGTGGAGTTTTTATAGCACGTTGGGAGCCTTAGAAAGAAAAAGGTTAAGAACACCCCCCCCCCAGCCTCCCTGGTGGGTGCCCCCTCTGCATCTCACAGCAGCCACTGGTTAATCAGGTCGGGCTCCAGCCCTGGGATTCTGGCCCATTTTCCTAGCCCCACCTAGGGGGGTTGTTTCCTGTCCCACAAATTAGAGCATTTCCACCCTCTTACCTCGTGGCTCTATTCCTAGAATGGAAGCCGCATATTGAACAAGTCCCAACAGGTTTGCTACACCCTGGCCTCCTCCCATTCTCCACCCTGGGAATTTTTTGGCAAACTCCAACCCCCAAACCAGACTGTCCAAGCCTCCCACCTCCGGTGCGTTTGCTGTCCCTCTCCCTCCAGCAGGAACCCACCAACAACCCCCCCATAACCCCTACCTGAGCCGGCTCCACTGCAGCTGTTTCCCTTCCCTGTCCCATGAGAGGATGGGATGAGCTGGAGCAAAACATGGACGACATCCTGCAGCCTGGCAGGGCGAGAAGGGCAGTTGCGGAGGTTTCAGAACAGGCTTTAGTTCATGTCACATCACGATTCCCCCAGGATCTTTCCCTGCAGAGACCAGCCTAGGTTCTGCCATGCTGGGAACATGCTCCAGCTCTTTATTGCAGGAGAGACCTGGTCCCTCCTGCCAAGCTAAGCCCACAGGGAGATTTTTCAGCCTCCCCAGTAATAAAGTCTCTGAACAAAATGCTGGAAAGGAGCAGAACCAAAGGGGCTGGGCAGGCTCCATAGGGACACTGGCTCCTCCCTTCCCCTCCTGTGCGGCCATGTCCTGTCGCTGGCAGAGATCGGCCCCCCCATCTCCCCCCCAGAGGCAGACGTGTCTGCGGGCTCCCCCAGCCAGCACCTACTAACCCCCACCCACATTGGGGGAGTGACACAGGACAGCAAATTCCACCTACCCAAGGACAAATCGCTGCAGATAAACGGGCTGGGTTCACATCCCAAAGCTGAGGAGAATTTAAGAATTATGGAGAAAATAGGGAAAATGAGAGACTAGAGAGTCAATAATTTTAGGGAAAATGAGGGAATCTCCTTGGATTTTCTAGCCACATGTGGGGAGGGGAGAGAGAAGGGGAAGAACCAGAGAGAATTGTTCTCAGGTTTTGAGATGGAAAGAAATGGCACAAGCAGGAAAAGGATGCAAGTAGCTCACCCCCATGACCATAGGCGTGTGCGGCACATTTCATTAGGGTGTGCACCCAGGGAGCCCCGCCCCATCCACTGCCTCCCACTTCCTGCCCCCCTCAGAACCACCAACACCCCCTGCTCCTTGTCCCCTGACTGCCCCCTCCTGAGACCCTCCCCACTGTAACTGCCTCCCTAGGACCCTACCCCTTACCTGTCCCCCTGACCCTTATCCACACCCCTGCCCCCAGACAGACCCCAGGGACTCCCACGCCCCATCCAACCACTCCCCGCCCCTGACAGGACCCCCACAACTCCCGACCCATCCAATTCCCTCTGATCCCTGCCTGCCCCGACCCCGCTCCACCCCCCACCCCCAACAGGCACCCCCCAAACCCTCAACCCATTCAACTCTCCTGCTCTTTGTCCCCTGATCGCCCCTCCAGAGACCCCCTCCACCCACTAATCACCCCCCCAACTATCCAACCCCCCTCCCCACCTCCTGGCAGCTCTGTCTAGTGGCTGCTCCCACCCACACACTCAAAGTGGCGGAGGAGGTTCCCTCTCCTTCGGGGGGAAGGTTGCCTAGTGGTTAAGGCACAGGACTCAGGCTCAGGTGTTCTGGGTTTGAGTCTCTGCTCTGCCACAGACTCCCTGCTTAGCCTTGGGAAAGTCACTTCACCTCGTTGTGCCCTAGATCCCACCTGCCCAATGGGGCCAACACTGACCCTGCCTCCTGGGCTAAATCCATCCATGGCTGGGTGATGGGGGGGGGGGAATGGAGATACCAACATGGGGAGATTGGGGCTGAATTTCTCCACAGCCGGAGAGGGGGAGCCAGCTCCACAGGGGGGATGGGAGCGAGAGGGGCTCAGGCCAGCTCCACACAGAGGGGGGTCAGGGCTTCAGCCCTGCAACCTTCGCCACTAAGGTGGCTGGGGCTCCCGAGCCGGGGACTTCAGCCCCACATCTTCTGCCAGGGTCCGGGGCTTCCCCCCCCCCGCCCCTTCTGCTGGTATCTGGAGCTTCTCCTCCCCACGCCAACCTCCCCCTGCCCCCGCCCCAGCCCCAGCTGGGCTCCCCGGGGCTCCCGCTGCTGCTGTGGCCGGAGCCGAGCCCGGCGGGCAGGGAGCAGCGATTCACGCGGGGGCCCTGGCAGAGCCCCCAGCCCGAGCGGGCGGGGCAGCCCCAGGGGAGCGGGGGGGGCTCTACTGCTGCTGGCCCCGCCCCCCCACCGACCCCTGGGGCTGTTGGGGGGGCTCACTCAGCCCCCCAGGAACGGGGGGGGGGGAGCAGCGGAGCGGAGCCTGCCCAGCAAACAGCTGATCGCAGCTGCGCCCAGGCCGCCCCCGGGAAAAAGCTCCGCGGAGGAGGCACCACAAGCTGCCGGCAGCAGGTCATTCCCGGGGGGGCCGAACACCCGCCTGCAGCTCCGGCCTCTCCCCTCCCGCCCCGCCAGCCGCACCCAGGGGAGCCCCGGGCCCAGGCTCTGTCCCCACCTGGAGCCCAGCGGGGCCGGGGGCAGCTCCTGCTGCAGCTGAGAACAGCGGCTCCGCTCCGGCCCGGGCGGCTCCAGCGCTGCTGGCAGCACGTGGCCACCAGAGAGCAGCTGCTGAGCCCGGGCTCCTGCGTCACAATGTGCCAGAGCCCCGCCCCCAGGAGCTGCCCCCCCCAGGCTGTGCCATAGCCCCGCCCCCAGGAGCTGCCCCGCCCCCGGGCTGTGCCAGAGCCCTGCCCCCAGGAGCTGCCCCGCCCCTGGGCTGTGCCACCCAGCCCCCTTGAAACACCCCCCCAGTGCCACCCATCCCTGTGGAAACACCGCCCCCCCAGCACCGCCCGCCCCACAGAAACAAACCCTCCTTCCCCAGTGCCTCCTCACTGTAACAGCTGTGGGCCGAAAAGGAAGGTTTGGGAGACGGGGGGAGGGGGAAGAAACGGCACCCATAGGGTGTCCAGATCTCACCGTCACACCCCTCTTCACCCCCTAGCCCCCCACTGGCCTGCTGCATCTCCTGCTAGTCAGTCCCCCACCCACCACTCACCTCCTTTCACCTCCTCCCTCCCCTGCCAGAAACCCCCGTGCCCGCCCCTAGAGCCCCTGCTGGCTCACTGCTCACCTCTGTGCCCACCTGCCACTTGCCCACCCGCTCGCCCACCTGCTCCCCACTTGCCCCCTCACCCCCCCCCAAGTGTAAAGCCTCATTCAAAGCCCCAGGGGTCACTATATCACTGCACCCAGCAGTCACTCACTGCAGTTCCAAACATTAAACTACTGAAAATGGAGCCTCCCCTCCAGCCACCGACGTTTTGGACTAGAAAGCTTTGCCGCAGACATCCCCTTCAGAAGACATCTCCAGACGGGCTGAGGGATACTGGTGTGACCTCACCTGGCAGCCCCCAAAGAAGGAATTGGGGGGACTGAATGGACAGGGCCCCTCTCTAGCTGAAGCCTGGCAAGGGAGGTACGTGGATCCCACCAGAATTTAAAATGAAAAGTGAGGGAGGAGAGGCTCTGCTGGACCTGGGCAGCTCTAGATACAGCACCAGGCACGTAGGAGGATTTCCACTCCTGAGCCGTGGAAGCAGAAATTGACTTTTCCTTTCCAGATTTAGCTAATGTTCAGAAAGGGAATCTAGCGCCTGCCTTCCAGATTTGAACACCTCAACATTCAGAAGTGCTCAAGCTCAATTTGGGCAGCTGTTACTTCATTTCTCCCAAATCAAATATACTGATCCACTGTCATTTGCTGTAGAAAAAGTAGGATAAAATTGAGCAAGAAATGCTTCCCAGGGGTTATTAGGACTGGAATTGCTATTTTCAACAGCCATTGCCTTTTTGTTTGTTTTTGTTTTATTTGTTTAAAAGGAAGACAGTGATATTGCATTGGCAAATTCCCCAGAGAAAGAAAGAGTGGAACAAAAGAATAATAAAGGCACCTCAACTTTTCCTCATTTATGGAGGACAGTTTTATAACATGCATCCAGATATCCTCCAATCACACAAGCTGAAAATTGTTCCACTTTACTGGAGCTCTGTAACCATATGGGAACCAATCCTGTCTGTGTTCTGTGCACATCCAAAATCCCTGCTGAATGACCCACCCTGGGAGCAAGTTACCAGTGACCCAGGGCTGGGGTGGAAGGAGAGTGCAGGGATGTGTGTGTGTGGGGAGAGCCCAGGGCTGGAGTGGCAGGGGGTGTGTCGGTGGGGGAGCAGTGGGGGGGAAAGGGCGGAGCTAAGAGCTGGGGCAACAGGGGGTATGTGGCGGGGGAGAGCCCAGGGCTGGGGTGGGGGCAGCCAAAATTTTTTTTTGCTTGGGACAGCAAAAAACCTAGAGCTGGCCCTGCCTCCACCCACCGTGAGGTAGGTAGGAGCAGATCATTATTATCCCTACTCGAAAGAGGGAGAAGCTGAGGCTGAGAAAGGAGAATTGACTTGTCTGAGGTCACACAGCCAGTCAGTGGCAGAGTTGGGAATAGGACCCAAGAGCCCTGATTTTCAAACTAACCATTGGATCTTGAATTTCAGACAGTGAATGACCTGGGTAAAGTGCTCTCAGATGAGCTCCAGACCAGCAACAGTGCACAGGAATTATTCAGCAAGTATTTGAGGAGAACTGCAGTGTTAGAGAGAATCATGAACTGCTCAGAGACCATTAATGCAGAGAAGCAGCAAAATTCATCAAACATAGAACTGGTTCTGACTTATTTCCTTGGTCTTAAAACAGACCAGCAAGGACCTGAGTCTCCTCCCTGTCAATAACCCCCTGCTCAGCCAATCAGGGTAGAGACTGAGGGCGGGAGGCTGAGGGTTCTCACCAGAGAGCCCAAAGGATGGCCCAGGTCACTGGTGGGGATCACTGCCCGAGCACTATTTCAGCCCCACATTTTTGGGTGGACCTCCCACAGTGGGAACTGCAGAGCACTCTCCCGCAACACACACACACACACGCACACACACACACACACACACACACAGGTGGTAATGGGATGGGAACAGGAGAAAGACAAAAGAAGCAAGAGATGAAGAGAAAGGAGGGAGGGAGGGATGGAGGAAAAGGTGAAACAAAAAGGACAAACCCCAATGTTTCCAGTGATTCTAAGGGACAAAATCCCACGTGCAGAATAAAATTCTGCCTCGTTAACCTCGGGTTTTCCATGCCTAGAATTCAACTGTCACCAGATGGATCAGACTGAACAGGTTTCAAACCTCCAGGAGGCTCTTACCTTCTAAACAGGGACGGCTGTTTTCTAGTAAAATCACTAAAAGGGAAGGAGAAAACGCGAAAGAGGTTCCTGCTGGTGCTCACGTCCGTGAACCCAAATACTCTCTCAGTCCTCAGAGAGAGACCTGGAGAAGGAGACTTGCTGCAGCAAAGCCACAGGGGTCTCTGAGGTTTCCCTGGCCCCTGGCCCCTTGCCCCTGGTCCTGCCTGACTGATGTCAGCATCTCTCTGTGAGGTCACCACCTCCCCACCACTTGGACCAATAGGCTGAGGTCCTGCAAAAGGCCTTTGTGATGTCACTGCCTCACCCCTCCCTTGCTGTGCCAATGTCCTGCCCCTGGCCAGGCACTTTGGAGGTTTGAGCTACTTCCTGTGGATCACCCCACTCAAGGAGCGTTCGTTCTAGGCAGCAAGCCGGCTAGACAGGGAAACATCAGACACTGTTCCCAATGCTGCACTCAGTTTTTCAGAAATTAGTCGACTTTATGGCCAGAAGAGACCATTAGAGCATGTAATCTGATCCCCTGCATATCACAGGCCTCCCGTATGACACCATAGCTACTTTTGGGGCAAACACATTCCAGAAAGGCATCTAGTCTTCATTAAACGACATCAAGAGATGGCAAATCCAACACTTTCCTTGGTAGCTTGTTCCTGTGGTGAATCATCCTCGCTGTTGAATATTTGTGCCTTAATTGTAATATGAATTTGTCTCTTTTCACCTTCCAGCCATTGGGTCTTGTTATACCTTTCTCTGCTCAATTCAAGAGCCCTTTAATACCCAGTCTTTTCTCTCCATTAAGACACTTCAACATTTCAATGAAGTCACCTTTCAATCTTCTGTTGATCAGCTAAACAGGTTGAGCTCTTTCAATAGCTCACTAGAAGGCATTTTTCTCCAGCCCTCAGGACATTTGGTGGCTCTTTGCTGCCCCAAACTCTAATTTCACAACATCTTTTTCAAACGAGGACACCAAAACTGGAGGCAGTATTCCAGTATCAGTCTCACTGATGCCTGTCACCTCCTGTGACGTTATTGACATAATCTGTAACTGTATAGATCATCCTTGTGACCACGGTTCTATATTTGCAGCCAATATTGTAGGAAGGTTGTTGTGCAAGGGGTCAATGGAGAGGTTCTGATTGGCTGATTATAATGATGCTATCTCTAGATGTGTATCATTTTTGTAGTTGATATTATGAATATTGGTTCTATGCTGCCCGTATTTCAAAGTTGTGCTCTGCTTCTGGGAAACACCCCAGACAAGTTGGTGTCAGTTCTGCCTAGCCTGCTTGATGCAGGTTAGGCAAATGTGATACCCACTACACTACAGAAACTCCATTACAGTGCACTGCCCTACCCTGTCCTGCCCTGCCCTCAAATTCCCTGCACTTTGGTGGTGCTCACCCTGGCACACACTGATGGGCGAACCTGGAGAAACTGGCAGCAGCTCTCTGATGGGTCAGCTGGAAGAGCAGAGGACTGGAGCCAGGGATCAGGAAGTCGTCCTTACATCACCTTTGTGACTCCAGCTTGAAGGGGAGCTTCTTTTTCTTCCCCTTGCTGAGAAGCAGCAAGAGAAGAAAGAAAGGTCCCGTGGGCCAACTGGGTGCAGAAGCCAATGCTGCCTTTTCCTGCAGTGAAGCCCAAAATGAGGGACTTGCATTGAGTAAAGGCAGTGCTGGGCTTCCAGGAAAGAGCCCACTGCGGCAGCAAGAGGGATGAAACAGCCTGCTGAAACCTGGGATTGAACCAGGGACCTTTCGATCTTCAGTCTAATGCTCTCCCAACTGAGCTACTTCAGCACCTGCAGGGGGTCTTCTTGGGCTACTGTTTCTCACCTTGGAGTTTATTCTCCATAAACCATCTCTCCAGTCAACAATGGCCAATGCAAGATGGACATCGCTTGCTATTTTAGCCCTTGGAAACATCATCAACTAGTCTCTGGAGCTCTCTAATGCTGCACTTCAGTTCATGGGGGAAAGGTGAGAGAAGCGGCCTTTGAACAAAGGGCCTGGGGTTAACATCCTAACGCTGTCTGTCTCCGACTGTAACACTATTTAATACCGGCCCACCCTGTGCTGGTGAGTGCTCCATTGCTAGATGTTAGTACATTTCAGTTACTGTCAAAATTAAAAGTTTCCATATGCTTAAAAGAAATGATTTTTTAATTTGCTTGTATATGGCATGAATAAATACAGATTTACACATCCTAGCATGAACATTTATTGTCTTATATGATAGAGAAAATCATGCCTCCAGATTGTGCATCGAAATCATGAAATGAGCTACAAATGCAATAAAAATAAGGTATTCAATGGTTTAACATATGGAGTGTGGGGGGGAGGGCACTGAAGACACTTCTTGCCTGGGATGCCACTTGGTCTAGGGGAGGCCCTGTCAGGGAAAGCAGGAGTTAGTCTCGCACGCCTATATCCAGGCTGTAATCTGTGGGCGCCCTGCTCTGGGGGAGGGATCGCAGTAGCCCAGACTCAGGACTGGAACAGGCCCTGGATTGAGGGGGTGGCTGCAGGGTTTGCAGCGCTCTGATGTCTCAGACAATGTGTCTTTCCCAAAGCCTCAGATCTGCATCCCCAGAAGGCTCCTGCGCTGCCTCCGCTCCTTTCACAGTCTATAGCAAGGAGCAGCAGCAAGGGTCAGGGATGAGCCATAGGCACTCGGTGGGGGGCAGAGGCTTCAGGAGGAAAAACAGCCCCCAGAGCAGAGGGGGATAGGAGGCTTTTTCTCTCTCCTTAGCCACGGGCTATAGCTCCGAGAGCTCTGTGAAATGCCTCCCCGCCCACAGCCTGGGGAAGGGGAAGGAGTCTCAGGTTCTAGCTCGATTTGGAGGAGGATCACTGGGCCCTAGAACCACTCGCTGCCCTTTCCCGGAGAAACCTGTGATGCCCAGAACGGGGCTGAGATAAATGCTGACAGGAGTCAGGAATTGCTCCCCTGGAATAGCAGCAGGACTGGGCAGCTGGAAATCTCCCCAAAGGAGCTGAAGCCTTGGTGGGTCAGACATAGATGCCCCAGGTACTGCATGGGGGGCTTAGGTTTGTTTCTGGACAAGAGCAGTGAGAGTTTTATTGCCTCAACATTTCTGTAGAAAAATTCAGACCCAAAGTGTGTGTGGTGGGGTCGATAGCGGTTTCTTTGGGTTTGATTTAGTTTGTTTTCTCATTCTCATTGTAAAAGCCCTGGATCATTTTGATGGGAACAATGTTTGTGGAAGGCCAAGGACAAGTAAGAAAAGTTAAAAATCTGCGTTGGAGTGAGGGGGGTCTCTGTGGGCCAGGGCAGGGGTGGAGATTTTCATGGGGAGGGGGTTAGGGGATAAACGAGAGGCTTTTGCGGGAACACAGGGGGATGTTTTGCAGTTTAACCTCCCCACTTTCCTGTGCTGCTGCCCAGCTCAGACCCCACTGACACCCCTGTGACGAAGTGGGAATTTTCTGGATGTTTTGTTTGCATGTTGTGTGTACCTCAGTTTCCCCTATTTGTTGCACGATTATCTAGGTTAAAGGTCCAAAATGTGGGGTGCCCCCTGCCAGGGGGATGGAGTAACATTCAGGGGGATGCAACTGGGCCCGGGCCAGCCCCCATGGGGGTGGGGAGGAGGAGCCACCCAGCTCCACTCTTGGCTCCAGCCCCAGCTCTGGCCCCTGCCTCAGCCCCCTTACCCCTGTCTGTGTCCCTTCCCCCTTAGCTGCGGCCCCACTCCCAGCCACGACTCTGGGGGAGCATGGACAGGGGTGGGGGGCATGACCCTGAAGTGTTTTGGGACCACGGATCTCGGTGGTGGGACAAGGGGGTTAAATCTTGGCAGAGACCCCCAAAGGGCAGGTGTGGCTGCTGTCTGGCTGCCTGGGCCCAGACAATGGCCACAAATTCTGTCTCCTAGCAACCGATGGCCGGGGCACACCTGCTGCAAGAGGCCAGCTGGCCGGGAGGAGTCGGAGAACAAAACGAGCTGGAGGCCAGGTGAGCAGGTTGCCAGGGAAACAGGACAAAGGACAGACGAGGGGCAAAGGGCCTGGCTGAGTCGGGCTGTTGGGAGCAAGGAGTCTGCTGGGTTGGGGACTTGAGGGGAGAGCCCAGGCTCTGAGTTCGGGGTCTCCCCAAGATGGACGTTGCTGAATCTTCCTGCTTCCTGTGCGAACACAGAACTTTCCCAGGCTGGATCCCAGACCCCTAACGAACCTTCTGTTGTACAGCGCTGGCTGAGAGTCACTGGGGACTGTGGAAGTTGGGGGTGCAGGACTCCCCTTCGGGGGGGGGGTGGTGAGGCTTTCCCAGGTGTCCGATTCAGGTGGACTCACTGCAGGAAGCTCCTGGTGTGGAACAGGGGGGCTGAAAGGTCCAAGGTCAGTCCCAGGAGGTGCTGAAGCCAGGGAGGCTTCCCCCAGTGAGAGCGTCCCCTGGAGGGGTCACACTGAGGAGGCTCCTGCCTGGGTTTGACTCAGAGCTGTTCCAGAGCACGGAGCCTGTGTGCCCGTCACAGCCCCCCAGCATGTGACCTACAGGCTCCACTCTGGCAAAGCTCCCTGTAAATCAGAGACAAACTCCCCCCTTCTCCCGGTTACTCTCCCCTGCAGAGAACCCAGAGCAGCTCCTGCCTCTCTGGGTCTCCTGCCAGCCACAGCTGGCCAAGGAGCTGCCCGAGCCGCTCCCCTGGGTCCCTGTGCAGGGGCAGTGTCAGTTCCGACCTCACGAGTACAGTGGTGACTCTCCCTGCCTGTCACGGGGGGGACGAGGGCTTGATTCCCTGAGGAGGAAGCTGGGATTGTGACACCCGTGTATGTCTGCAGCGCAATTAAACCCCACAGCTGGCCCAGGCCGGCTGACTCGGGCTTGCCAGGCTCGGGATCCAGGGGCTGGAGCCCGACCACGGGGACCCTCCCCCCTCGCTAGGTTCAGTGGCCGATACACTGAAGATGAGTTTGTAAGTGGGGAATGTGCACTGGGTGCTGCCACTGGACAGACACTTCCCAGCAGGAGCCCCACCCCATGAATGTGATCTACTCTAAAAACATGGGATGAAGGAAAGTCAGCCTGGGGCTCCGGATTTATCATCTCGTACCGACTCGATTCAACTTTCTCAGGTTAGAAAGAAAGATTTTTTTTTTGTGAGCCTGAAAATTGCCTCCGGTGTGAAAATCAGAGCGGGATTATTTCACGCTCACACACCCTTATCACTATTGAAGGAGTAAAGGAACGTGCAAACCAATGCAGCCTTAACATGTCATTTGCATCCTCAAGCCTTGTCCCTGTGGCAGGATCTCAAGGACAGACAGAGGCCTGGTCTACACTAGGCGTTTAAATCGGTTTTAGGCGCGTAAAACCGATTTAACGCCACAACCGTCCACACTAGGAGGCACCTTATATCGATTTTAATGGCTCTTTAAACCGGTTTCTGTACTCCTCCCTAACGAGAGGAGTAACGCTAGTATCGGTATTAACATATCGGATTAGGGTTAGTGTGGACGCTGATCGACGGCATTGGCCTCCGGGAGCTATCCCACAGTGCACCAGTGACCGCTCTGGACATCATTCTGAACTCGGATGCACTGGCCAGGTAGACAGGAAAAGCCCCGCGAACTTTTGAAATTCATTTCCTGCTTCCCCAGCGTGGAGATCTCATCAGCACAGGTGACCACGCACAGCTCATCAGCGTTAACAATGCAGTCTCCTGAGAATCGTAAAAGAGCCCCAGCATGGACTACACGGGAGGTACTGGATCTGATCGCTATCTGGGGAGAGGATTCAGTGCTAACAGAACTGCGTTCCAAAAGACGAAATGAAAAAGTATTTGAAAGAATTTCTAAGGCTATGATGGATAGAGGCCACAGCAGGGACTCAGTGCAGTGCAGAGTGAAAGTTAAGGAGCTCAGACAAGGCTACCAGAAAACCAAAGAAGCAAACGGAAGGTCAGGGGCAGGTCGAAAAACATGCCGCTTCTATGCTGAGCTGCATGCAATTTTAGGGGGCTGCGCCACAAGTACCCCACCCCTGATCGTGGATTCCGAGGTGGGGGTTGTAATCTCTGCCATGGCTGAGGATTATGCAGACGGGGAAGAGGAAGATGAAGAAGAGGAGGAAGACCTAGCAGAGAGCACACAGCACTCCGTGAGCCCCAGCAGCCAGGAGCTTTTTATCACCCTGACGGAATTACCGTCCTCCCAGCCCTCACAAGCCACTATCCCAGACAATGACGCCATGGAAGGGACCTCTGGTGAGTGTACCTTTGCAAATATCAAACTTTTTTTTTTAAGCAAGCCTTTTTTAATGATTGATTTGCCCTGAGGTCTTGGGATGCATTCGCAGACAGTATAGTTACTTAGAAAAGTTTGTTAACATGTCCAGGGATTGAGAGGAAATCCTCCAGGGACATCTCGATGAAGCGCTCCTGTAGGTACTCCAGAAGCCTTTGCAGAAGGTTTCTGGGCAAGGCAGCCTTGTTCCGCCCACCATGGTAGGACACTTTACCACGCCATGCATGTAGCAAGTAATCAGGTATCATTGCGTGGCAAAGCATAGCAGCGTATGGTCCCGGTGACTGCTGGCATTCAAGAAGCAGCCGTTCTTTATCTTGTTCTGTTATCCTCAGCAAAGTGATATCGTTCAGGATAACCTGGTTAAAAATCAGGAATTTAAGTAAGGGGGGGGTGGCCATTTTTCTACTGGGTTCGTGGACTGCATCAGCTTAAAAAAAAACTTTCCTGCACGTAGCGAAGCGGGGGGAGGGGAGGAGTGAAATGCCGATGATCTTTTCTGTGTTTGGTCACCAGCGATCTTCCCCAAGGCACCAGATACGCAGTGGGTGGGTGGGGGGGAAGGTTGTTGATTAGCAGGGAGCTAGCGTGGTATTAGCCATGCGTTGTTGGGGGGGAAGGGTTAAATCACTACAGAAGCCGAAAGACAGTGGCTTACCATGGCCGCATGCAAGCTGAATTCTGATGCCTGGACCTGTGTCTGTGAGATCTGTAACTGCAGAGCTGCAGGCACTCACTATTAAGATGAAAAAATGCGACCTTGTAGGGAAATCACATGTGCTAGGTGGTGAATACTGCTGTTCACTGTGAAATAGTATAACCATTGTTCTGTAAAATGTATCTTTCTAAATATTTATCTCCCTCATGCAGCTGCAAATTTTTCAACCATCCCTCCTCCATCCCAAAGGCTAGCACAGATAAGGCGGAGGAAAAAGAAGACGCGAGATGAGATGTTCTCGGATATTATGGAAGTTACACGCAATGAAAGAGCTCATCTGAATGAGTGGAAGGACGTGGTTTCAAATTACAGGAAAGAGGCCAGTGAACGTGAGGACAGGAGGGACAACCGAGATGAGAGGTGGCGGCAGGAAGACCGGCAGGAAAATCAGCGGTGGCGGGATGCAACTCTGGGGCTGCTGCGTGATCAAACTGACATGCTCCGGCGTCTTGTGGAGCTTCAGGAACGGCAGCAGGATCACAGAGTGCCGCTGCAGTCCCTGTATAACCACCCTCCACCCTCACCATGTTCCATATCCTCCTCACCCAGACGTGTAAGAACGCGTGGGGGGAGGCTCCGTGCACCCGCCCACTCCACCGCCGTGGACAGCCCAACCAGAAGGATGTCGTTACTGTAAATTTTTTTTAATGGCCTTCTCCATCCCTCCTATCCTCCTCCCAAACCACACCCTTACTTCTCTCCCTCTTTTTATAATGAATCAATAAAGAATTCATGCTTTTTAAATGAGAGTGACTTTATTTGCATAAGTAAGCTGTACTCGAAGGGGGAGGGTGAGTTGCTAACAGGGAATGAGTCAGTCAAGGCGGGGTGGGTGTTCATCAACAAACACAGCAGTCACACTGTACCCTGGCCATTGATGAAGCTCCTTTTCAAAGCTTCTCTGATGCGCACCGCTTCCTGGTGTGCTCTTCTAATCTCCCTGGTGTCTGGCTGCGCGTAATCAGCGGCCAGGTGATTTGCCTCAGCCTCCCACCCCACCATAAAGGTCTCCCCCTTACTCTCACAGAGGTTGTGGAGAATACAGCAAGCAGTAATAACATAGGGGACATTGGTTTGGCTGAGGTCTGAGCGAGTCAGTAATGTCCGCCAGCGCGCCTTTAAACGGCCAAATGCACATTCCACCACCATTCTGCACTTGCTCAGCCTGTAATTGAACAGATCCTGACCACTGTCCAGGCTGCCTGTGTATGGCTTCATGAGCCATGGCATCAAGGGGTAGGCTGGGTCCCCCAGGATAACGACAGGCATTTCAACATCCCCAACTGTTATTTTCTGGTCTGGGAAGTAATCCCCTTGCTGCAGCCGTTTAAACAGAGTAGTGCTTCTGAATACGCGAGCGTCATGAACCCTCCCTGGCCATCCCACGTGGATGTTTGTGAAACGTCCCTTGTGATCTACCAGTGCTTGCAGCACCATTGAAAAGTACCCCTTGCGGTTTACGTACTGGGTGCCCTGGCGCTGCGGTGCCAAGATAGGGATATGGGTTCCATCTATCGCCCCCCCACAGTTAGGGAATCCCAGTGCAGCAAAGCCATCCACTATGGCCTGCACATTTCCCAGAGTCACAATCTTTCGTAGCAGCAGCTTAGTGATTGCTTTGGCTACTTGCATCACAGCAGCCCCCACAGTAGATTTTCCAACTCCAAATTGATTCCCGACTGACCGGTAGCTGTCTGGCGTTGCAAGCTTCCACAGGGCTATCGCCACTCGCTTCTCTACTGTGAGGGCTGCTCTCATCTTGGTATTATGGTGTTTCAGGGCAGGGGCAAGCAAGTCACAAAGTTCCATGAAAGTGCCCTTACGCATGCGAAAGTTTCGCAGCCACTGGGAATCGTCCCACACCTGCAACAGAATGCGGTCCCACCAGTCAGTGCTTGTTTCCCGGGCCCAAAATCGGCGTTCAATGGATAGAATCTGCCCCATTACCATCAGGATCTCCAAAGCGCAGGGGCCCGCGGTTTGAGAATTCTGTGTCCATGTCATCATCACTGTCATTGCCGCGCTGCCGTATCCGCCTCCTCCTCGCCTCGGATTGAAGGTCCTGGTTCAGCATATACTGCACGAGAGTGCGCGAGGTGTTTAAAACATCCACGATTGCGGTATTGAGCTGAGCAGGGTCCATGCTTGCTGTGCTATGGCGTCTGCACAGTTCACCAAGCAAAAAAAGGCGCGAAACAGTTGTCTGCTGCTCAGGGAGGGAGGGGTGAGGCTGTACCCAGAACCACACGCGACAATGATTTTTGCCCCATCAGGCACTGGGATCTCAACCCGGAAATGCCAAGGGGCGGGGGAGGCTGCGGGAACTATGGGATAGCTACGGGATAGCTACCCACAGTGCAACGCTCCAGAAATCGACGCTAGCCTCGGACTATGGACGCACACTACCGATTTAATGTGTTTAGTGTGGCCGCGCGCACTCGATTTTATAAAATCTGTTTTACAAAACCGGTTTATGCAAATTCGGAATAGTCCCGTAGTGTAGACGTACCGAGAAATGTTACCCGGTGTCAGGAGGAGAGAGGAAAGCACTTCCCCTCGTGTATTTCCCCAGGCTGTTGTGCAAGGCAGCAGAGGCGCTTTAGGGCATTTTCTGTCACTGATTTTTTTCATGTTGGTGTGGGAGGAAAGACTTAGACCTGCCAACTTTGTGACCCTCTGAATGTGAAGTGAGCAGATGATGAGTTAACAATGATGCTGTTGCACAGGGTTTGATTGGAATTAGAAAACAAAAAGCCCTTAAAGTGGAACTCTTGGGTGAATAGAATGAGCTGATTTATAGTCAACCTTGAAAGGCAATAGACTGTTACATTGGGCAGAACAGCCTGGTTTGGTTGGTTGGTTGTTTTCCCTGATAAATTGCAGAGGGTTCACAGAAGAACCACAGGAATGATTAAAGGCTTGAGCAGGCAGAGAAGTTTAAAAACAAACCGAAACTTCCCTGCTCCTGCCGGCTGTGACTGCTGAGGACATTTTCCTTCTCTACTCCAGAGTCTCTCTTCTGCCAGATTCTCAGCAAGTCAGGCCCCCTGCAGACTATGGCAGAGCAGTTTGGTATGAAGCTGCAGGACTCACAATGTAAGAGTGCAGCTGCTGTAGCACCTTGACTGACCATGGGCTAAATCCTGCAGCCCTGGCAGCCCAGGATAACCTCCCACTGATGGTGATGGAAATTTAGCCTTTGTAACGATCTGTTGGTACCTGAGCTCTCAGATGTGAATTAAACTGGGGACAGACACAGCTCTGTCCAAACAAGTGAAGGATGTAAGTGAAAGAGCAAAGCTGGCCCTGGGGAGCTGCTGCAGTCCCGTAACCACAGCTGGGAGGGAACAGAGGGAAAACACCTGGAGCAGCACCGAGAAAAGGAAGTTTGTCAGTGAGATCAGTAGCAATAAATGTGAACTGAAGGAGTGCTTTCTCCTCTGTGCCGACGGGTTTGAATTGTGTTACTTTACTGTGAGATAAGGCTTTACAATATCCTGCTCTAATTTCAGGATGGGTCTGTAACCATAATTAGTCTCTGTTGAACTGGGACTTTCAAAATTCCCAAGGAATTTAAGGGGTGGGGTTCACAGTTGGTCACCTGAAGGAGTGCAGTACAGTTCAAACCAAAGACCAGAGAGGCGAGAACAGGGATTGTGGGACACCTCCCTTAGGCCAATCACAGCACTGTAATCGACCAGGGTGTCTACACTGGTACTGTGGCGCTGTAGCCCCGGGGCAGAAAGCTGTACGCCTCTCGTTGGGAATCCCTCTGATTTACCGTTTTTACAGAGGGTGAAATGACAATTTTTCCTATCCCTGCCCTGTTCCTGCTCTTTGTTATAGTTCAGTATATTATAAGTGAGAAAAATGGTAGCAAAAATATCTACTCTCCAGCACAACTTGAAGCAACATCAGAGCAACTGGGAATGAAACAATTTATTTCCAAAAGGGGAACTCGATGACTAACAATGGCTTTGAAATGGGGGAGCAGTATAACTGTGAGGCTCAGGGTTTGTTTAGACTAGGAAAAGTGATGGAGTTTAGGTCAGGTCAAGGGGAAAGCTAATGCCAACCCCTGCACCTGGGCATCTGTTCTACAACTATAATTGTCTTTTTACATCAAGATCATTAACTTGAGCAGCCGACGCCATGTACAGCCCTAGTGGATGGAAGGCACAGATACTTTTTGCTTCAGTGTACCTTGTTGGGATCAAACCTCCAGGAGCTGATGAACATTCCTGGCCCAAAAGGAAAGGAGTTGATAGAAAAGATCACAGGACTGCAGAAGCAGGTAACTGATCTGGGGGAGCTGAGAGACCACGGTGAAGATGGTGCAAAAATCACTATGTGGGAATTAGGAAATGTGATTTTTTTTTAAATGTTGCCCAGCCCTAGTCAAGGGATTTATTACAGTTCTCTCTCGTGTGAATTTTCTGATGTCTAATAAGGGTTGAGCTCTGATTGAAGCTTTTCCCGCACTCAGTGCACGCGTAGGGCGTCTCCCCTGTGTGGATTCTCTGATGTCTGATAAGGGCAGAGCTCCAATTGAAGCTTTTCCCGCACTCATGGCATATGTAGCGTGTCTCTTCCAAGTTGATTCTGTCGCTTGTTATAAGGTCTGAGTGGCTACTAAAGTTTTCCTCTGGCCTCTGCTGGGTCTCACAGGCTTTTGTTTTTTCTGGGACTGCACAACTCCCAGAAACATTCCCTTTGGATCTTCCTGATAAAGTTCCATGTGGTTCTCCTTGCTCAGCATCTTCCTGCTGGGGTTTCTCCTCCTCATTCTCACTCACCATCCCATCACCTGATGGGAGACAGAGAGAATCCAGACACAGGTCACTCCCTTTGCCGGAAAGAAAGAAAATCTCAGAGAGAGGAATGGTAAAAGGGATGAACAATCCAAAATAATGTGGGAGAGATCAAACCTATCAGGTGCTGATTTTCCCCAAACCCTTCCACAGAGGAGAGAGGAAGGGATCAGTTTTGGTCTGCATCTCACGAGAACACTTGGGGGAAAGCGAGATCGGGGAGGGATCTGCTGCTAGTTGTCAGTCAGAATAGGAGGGAAGCCATGAGTGACATCTGCCATAATGATTCCACATCTGCAGGGAACAATCCTGAAATTGGAGAGCTCACAGGGTCTTTGTAGGGCATCCCAAATGTTTCCTGCATTCCCACACAGTTGTTGAGTTGGTTTAACCAAGTCCTCACCTGTGAAGGCAGCCCTTGGAAGCACTTCTTTCTCAGAGCCCTGGAGGTCTGGGACCCACGGCTCTTCCCCTCGTTCCAGCTGGGAGATCACATCAGGTTTGGAATTTGGAAACCCTACTGCAGGCAAAGAAAACGAGGGAGGTCAGTGGAATTTGTGGGATACTTGTCACAAAGAATAGTCCATGGTTTTAACCCCCCGCTCATTTTAAAGAAGTAACATCCCAAGGCCAGCTTCCTTGGCTCAAAGTGGCAGGAGAGTTATTATAATAAATCATATTCATTACCTTAGTGCCTAAGGACCAACTAACAGTGGGTCCCCATTGTGCTAGGCAAAGTACAAACAGAGAACAGTAGATGGCCCATGCCCTGAAGAATTTACAATCTGAATAGACAAGACAGACACAGAATGGGGGAAGGGGTAGAACCCATTGTTAGAATAGAGATATTCAGGCCTGCCTGTAAAGTCTATAGTTTAAGAACTTAGGTGTATTTTTATCTCTTAGCTACTTACAGGAGTATGAAAACAAAGAATCAAAATCACTGTCTGTATTTGTAAGGGCCTTCTCTTACTGTGACCGTCTGAGGCCTTGTTCTTAGGCCAAGGCCTTTGGCTAAGCAGCAGGGGCAGCCATAAGCTGGGAAGCGAAGGGTCACATCCTCACATCCCAAACCAGTCACACTGAAATAAGGTGCTATTGGGCTGTTAGGAAGATGATCCTGTTTGGACAGCACCCATCACCACCAGATAAAGAAACAGATCTTAAGATGGTTAAAGAAAACTTAGTTTGACAGCAGCCTGTTTGGCAAGAAATCACTTACTTATGCTTGTGGTTGTGAAACCCTCATTTCCGTATTATTCTATCCATTGTTAATCAGTCTGATTCTCTAATTGTTTCTATCTGCTGTATAATTAATTTTGCTAGATGTAAGTTAATTAGGGTAGTGGGATACAATTGGTTAGAGAATTATGTTTCAGTGTGTTAGGATTGGTTAGTTACATTTCAGTACAATGATTGGTTAAGCAAAGGTGTAGCTGAGCGTATTACTATATTAACTGAGTCAAACAGGAGGGTGAACAGGAACAGGGAACAGGGACACAGGTAAGGCTCTGCGGTGTCAGAACTGGTAATGGGGATACGGGGAAAATGCTCTACGGTGTCAGAACTGGTAATGGGGACACGGGGTAAACACTCTGTGGTGTCAGAGCGGGTAAGGGGGACACGGGGTAAACGCTTTGCACCATCAAAGCTGGGAACAGAGCACTGGGGAACAGACTAAGAGATAAGCCCGACTGGTGTGAAGGGCTTCGGAATATGATTGCTTGGAAATTAACCCCAATAAACATGGCATTGTCTGCGCTTCGGACTTCTGGTCTGTTGCTGCTTCCTGTCTGCGTGACAAGAACCAGGGAAGTGGGAGGGTGAAGGGAAAGCCCTGTAACCAAACTGACATGACCTGATAACCAAGAGGTGAGCCTTAGAGGACGGTTTTAATACACACTGGAACTGATCAGGGATTCCCCTGAGGACTGACAGGAAGCAATGGTAAATATGCATTTAGATCCTTTTCTTGTTTGATATCTTTTCCCCAAAAGGCTGAACCTCTGGCACTGTCATGGATCCATAGGATCTCTGCAATGCCCTGGCTTTTAAACCGTCCTTGGGAGGTGCCCCTTGAGTGCACTAGACCCCCAAGGGCTCCCACTCTTCCACAAGGACAGGCCATGTAGCTTCAACACCTGAAACTGAGCCTCTGGCTTCAACAATCCTACTTCAACCTGTGAGCTCTGCCAGCAGGTCCAGCTGAACGACACTCCTGTTCTGTTTGAAAATCTTGTGGATGCTGCTGCAATACTGACTGTCCAAAACCGCTATTAAAATGCTTCCGAGTCCTTAACTTGGCGGTGAGCTTGGTCACGTGGCATAGGAATGCGCTGTCAGCGAGGTGGCAAGTGCCGCAGTGGCAGATGAGGGACCCAGAACCCGAAGTGGAGGGGGAGATGAAAGCTGAACCAAAGGGGGGAGTTTCAGGGCAGTGCTTGCTCTGGTCAACGGACGTGGCATGGGGTGGGGTTTTTCCTGCGGATCTTGGATCGAGACCCAACAGAGTTTGCAAGGTGTCGGTGCGTCTGGGTGGGGAACGAAAGCATCTACGTCAGTCTAAGAACTGAATTCTGTTCAGTGACGGTTCCTCAGTCAATGCACAGAGCAAGTTTTTGCTGTGACACTGGGCAGACTTTAAAACATAGCAGGGTTTATTAGTCAACTGAAACGCAGCATTGGAAAGTCCTTAGATTAGCACAGGGAAGCAAAGAAGACAATATAGTCCATACTGGCGAATGCCCTTGAGCCATGCTGCTGTAGAAAATGCTTTGGTTTCCTTTCCCTGTGCCTGTCCATTAGCCCTCACTCCAGTAGAGCTCCCTGCGCCTGCGAGCCCAGTTCTTCCTGCTCCCAAAAAAGGACGGTTACTCACCGTTGTAACTGTTCTTCTTCGAGATGTGTTGCTCATATCCATTCCAGTTAGGTGTGCGCGTGCCGCGTGCACGTTCGTCGGAAGATTTTTACCCTAGCAACACTCGGTGTGTCGGCTGGGCACCCCCTGGAGTAGTGCCGTTATAGCGCCGGATATATACCCCTGCCGACCCATCCGCTCCTCAGTTCCTTCTTGCCGGCTACTCCGACAGTGGGGAAGGAGGGTGGGTTTGGAATGGATATGAGCAACACATCTCGAAGAACAACAGTTACAACGGTGAGTAACCGTCTTTTCTTCTTCGAGTGATTGCTCATATCCATTCCAGTTAGGTGATTCCCAAGCCTTACCTAGGCGGTGGGGTCGGAGTGAGACGTCGCAGAATGCAAAACTGCTGAGCCAAAGGCTGCATCGTCTCTGGATTGTTGGACCAATGCGTAGTGTGAGGCAAAGGTGTGAATCGATGACCAGGTAGCCACCCTACGTATTTCCTGGATGGGGACATGAGCCAGGAAGGCGGCAGAAGAGGCCTGCGCCCGCGTAGAATGGGCAGTGAGATGGCTAGCGGGAACGTGAGCCAGTTCGTAGCACGTTCGGATGCAGGATGTCACCCAAGATGAGATCCGCTGGGAAGAGACCGGCATGCCCTTCATGCGGTCTGCCACCGCTACAAAGAACTGAGGTGAATGCCGGAAGGGTTTTGTTCTCTCTATATAAAAGGCGAGAGCCCTACGGACATCCAAAGTATGTAGTTGTTGTTCCCGGTGCGATGAGTGCGGCTTCAAGAAAAAAACTGGGAGGAAAATGTCTTGATTGACATGAAAAGCAGACACCACCTTAGGGAGGAAAGAGGGGTGTGGCCGCAGGTGTACCTTGTCCTTATGGAAGACCGTATAAGGGGGATCAGCCGTCAAGGCACGAAGCTCTGAGACTCGACTCGCCGAGGTGATAGCAACGAGGAAGGCCGTCTTCCAGGAAAGGTACAGCAGGGAACAGGTGACCAGAGGCTCGAAGGGGGCCCACATAAGCTTGGTCAACACCAGGTTTAGATCCCAGGTGGGGGCTGGGCGATGGACTTGGGGGTACAACCGTTCCAGTCCCTTAAGGAACCTGGAAACCATGGGGTGAGAAAAAATTGAACGGCCACTTTTGCCTGGGTGGAAGGTGGAAATAGCTGCCAGATGAACCTTTATAGAAGAGACCGCCAGGCCCTGCTCTTTGAGGGACCAGAGGTAATCCAGGATAGTAGGGATGGAAACCTGCCCGGGGACCAAGTTACTCTGATCGCACCAGTGCGAGAAACGCTTCCACTTGGCGAGATAAGTCATCCCTAGTGGAAGGCTTCCTACTTCCCAAGAGGACCTGTTGTACCGAAGCAGAGCAGCACAACTCCGATTGGTTCAACCACGCAGGAGCCATGCAGTGAGATGAAGGGTTTGGGTGGTGCAGGTCTTGGTGGTGAAACCTGCCGAAGTCCTGTGTTATGAGGTCCGGCCACAGTGGCAGGGGAATTGGATCCGCCACTGAGAGGTCAAACAACAGGGTGTATCAATGCTGCCTTGGCGATGCTGGAGCAATGAGGATCAGGTTGGCTCTGTCCCTGCAGAGCTTGAGTAGGACTCTGTGAACAAGGGGAAACGGGGGGAAGGCATAAAATAGGTGCCTTGTCCACGGGAGGAGGAATGCGTCTGAGAGGGAGCCCGGGGAGCGTCCTTGGTAGGAGCAGAACACCTGGCATTTCCTGTTCTCTCGGGAGGCAAAGAGGTCTATGCGGGGAAAGCCCCACCTCCAGAAAACGGAATGGATGATGTCGGGACGGATCGACCACTCGTGAGACAGGAAGGACCTGCTGAGGCGATCTGCCAGAGTGTTCTGGACTCCTGGGAGAAAAGACGCTACCAAATCGATAGAGTGGGCTATGCAAAAGTCCCACAGGTGAGTGGCTTCTTGGCAAAGTAGGGAGGAGCGTGCCCCGTCCTGCTTGTTTATGTAAAACATGGTCGTTGTGTTGTCCGTGAACACGGATACACAGCGGCCTTGTAGATGGACCTGAAACACCTGGCATGCTAGACAGACTGCCCTCAGCTCCTGCACGTTGATATGCCGGGTCAGCTCCTGGGGCAACCAGAGGCCTTGAGTGTGAAGGTTCCCGAGGTGGGCACCCCAACCCAGAGACGATGCGTCTGTGGTTAGAGCCACCGAGGGTTGGGAAGGGTGGAACGGCATCCCTGCACAAACTACAGTGGAGTCCAGCCACCAGGTGAGGGAGTCGAGAACCGTCCTGGGGATAGTGATCACCGAGTCTATATTGTCTCTGTGTGGACGGTATAGAGAAGCAAGCCAGGTTTGGAAGCACCGAAGTCGCAGCCTTGCGTACTTGGTCACAAAGGTGCAGGACGCCATGTGACCTAATAGACCGAGGCAGGTGCGCACCGACGTTGTCGGGAAGGATTGAAAACTTCAAATGATCAAAGACATTGCCTGAAACCGTGGCAGAGGAAGGCAGGCCCTGGCCGGATTGGAGTCCAGAACTGCTCCAATAAAGTCTATTCTCTGCGTTGGAGTCAGGGTAGACTTTTCTACATTGATCATGAGGCCGAGCCTCCCAAAGAGGTCTTTGACGACACACAGGTGCTGTGATACTTGCAACTGGGAAGTCCCTCGAATGAGCCAATCATCGAGGTACGGGTAGATGTGTATTCGATGACGGCGGAGGGAGGCAGCTACTACGGCCATACATTTGGTGAAGACTCTTGGGGCCGTAGAAAGACCGAAGGGAAGCACCGTGAACTGGAAGTGCTGTTGGTTGACCACAAACCTGAGATACCGTCTGTGCGGCGGGTAAATGGCGATGTGGAAATAGGCGTCCTTCATATCGAGAGCAGCATACCAGTCTCCCGGATCCAGGGATGGGATGATGGTCCCCAGGGATACCATGCGGAACTTGAGCTTTATCATGAATTTGTTGAGTTCTCGCAGGTCCAGGATCGGTCGTAGACCCCCCTTTGCCTTGGGGATTAAAAAGTAGCGGGAATAGAACCCCTTACCCCTCATGCCCTCTGGCACCTCCTCTATGGCTCCCAGATTTAGGAGCGCATGGACCTCTTGTAAGAGAAATTGCTCGTGAGAGGGGACCCTGAAGAGGGACGGGTAGGGCGGGTGGGATGGGGGTGGAGAAACAAATTGGAGGTGGTATCCTGTTTCCACCGTGCAGAGGACCCAACGGTTGGAGGTCAGCTGGGACCAGGCAGGGAGGAAATGGGAGAGGCGGTTGAAGAAGGAGGGAGAAGGATCCGGCAGGGAAACTGGTGGGCCGTCCTCAGACATCCCATCAAAAGTTTTGTTTTGGCCCCGTAGGTGGTTTAGGGGGCGCTTGACTTTGGTTTTCCTGAGGGCCAGACTGTCTCCGCCGATTCCCCCTGCCTGCGCCGTCTGGTCGTATCCTGACGCGGCCTAGGCTGGTTATAAGGGCGGTATGGTTGGGGCCTGAAGGACCTACGTTGGGTCACTGGCGTGTGCATACCCAACGAGTGCATTATGACTCGATTGTCCTTGAGGCTCTGCAACCTGGGGTCGGTTTTGTCCGAGAAAAGGCCCTGGCCCTCAAAAGGCAAATCCTGAATTGTCTGCTGCAATTCTGGGGGAAGGCCTGAAGCTTGTAGCCAGGAGATGCGTCTCATCGTTACCCTGGATGCAAGCGTTCTGGCTGCCGAGTCCGCTGCATCCAGAGAGGCCTGGAGGGAAGTTCTCGCCACATTTTTACCTTCCTCTAGTAGGGCCGTAAACTCTGCGTGGGACTCCTGGGCAAAGAGTTCTGCAAACTTCCCCACAGACACCCACGTATTAAAATTATAACGACTTAGGAGGGCCTGCTGGTTTGCTACCCTAAGTTGGAGGCCTCCAGCCGAGTAGACCTTACGGCCTAGGAGGTCCATGCGCCTAGCCTCCTTCGCCTTAGGAGCCGGTGCATGCTGGCCATGACGCTCCCGTTCGTTCGCGGATTGGACAACCAGGGAGCAGGGAGGTGGGTGGGTGTAGAGATATTCGTACCCCTTTGCGGGGACCATATATTTTCTCTCTACTGCCCTAGCTGTAGGTGTAATAGAAGCTGGGGATTGCCAAATTGTGTCTGCATTGGCTTGAATAGTGCGGATGAACGGGAGAGCCACTCGAAGGGGCGCATCCGCCGATAATATGTCTACGACAGGGTCCTCTATTTCAGCAACCTCCTCCACTGGCAAATTCATGTTTTGTGCTACTCTCCACAAGAGGTCTTGATGGGCCCTGAGATCAATAGGCGGAGGACCAGAGGAGGATGTTCCTGCCACTGCCTCATCAGGAGAGGAGGAGGAGGAGAGGCCCGGTACCAACGGGTCCTGAGGTGGGTCATGGACCGGTGGAGCACCATCTGCATCAGGTGGAATCTCAGGGTCTGCAGATTGAAGTGGATCCTTGTCCGTGCCCGCGGGAGGAGGAGGGCTTACTGTCGCTTCAGGAACCCTGTGCTCTGAGGGGCCGGAGCGTTGAGCCACAAGTGGGGCACCTTGGGCCTCGTGATATGCCCACAGAGTCCAAACGGCCCATCGATGAGGACCTTGCTCCTGGCTTTGTGCCTCTGGATGGTGGCACAGAATATCAGATGCCTGGTCCTGGTGGTAAGAAGCACTCCCAGCCTGGGACGACATTGACGTGTGTCTCGAAGGCCGTGGCGGGGCCGAGAGACCCTGGTAAGGTACCGCTGTTGCTGACGTGCGGTCACGGGGCGGTACCGGTGAGCGGTACCAGTCTTGTCGGTGCCACAAACGAGACCGGGACCTTCTACCATGCCGGTGCCGGGAGGTTGACTGGGATCTTGAGTCCCTGTGGCAGGAGTGACTGCGGGACGCACGGTACCGAGAGCCGGATCGGTACCAGGAGTATCTGTCCGGTGACCGAGATCTTGAAAGTCTCAGCGAGTACGACCGGTACCGCGATGGAGAGCGGTGCCGGGACTGCGAGCGGTGCCGGAATCGGGAACGGCGAGAGTGGGAACGTCTCCGAGACCGCGACCTGGAAAGACGTCTCTCTGGTGGACCGACAGAAGGAGGCCTTATCAGGGCCGGCTTGCCGATGGATTGGATAACCCGCACCGGCGGTGCTGGGGGTTGAGGCTGCATCGACTCCGTCAGTGCGATGAGCTCTCTTGCCGTTGAGAAGGTGTCCAGCGTACAAGGGAGAGTGAGCTCGACCACAGCATGAGCCGGGGAGCTATGTGGCACCGGACTCAATGGCCCTTGCGGTACCGGAATCGACGGTGCCGCGCTAGGAGGAGCTGCCAACTGCGGTGCCGGTGTTGGCGGTGCCGCAGCAGTTACCGGGGTCCAACGGATGGACTTTGATGTGCGCTCCTTCTGCGAGGATGGGGTCGGAGGAGTACGTCGTTTCCCAGTCAGGGAAAGGGAGCGGTGCCGGGGAGCCGGTGCCGGGAGTCCTTTTTGGTACTGAAGCGATCCGGTGCCGAAGGTGCGCTCCTCACCGATGCGGGTTGGGTGGACGGTGCCGGCACCGCAGGACTAAGGGCCAATTCCATAAGGAGCTGCTTTAGTTGGAAGTCCCGCTCCTTCTTCGTTCTTGGCTTGAACGACTTGCAATTTCGGCACTTGTCTGTCAGGTGGGATTCTCCTAAGCACTTTAGGCAGGAGTCATGAGGATCCCCCACCGGCATCGGATTCTGGCACGCCGAGCAGGGTTTAAATCCCGGCACCTTGGGCATGAGCCCACACCGGGTCGGAGGAAAGGGGGCTACTCCCCCAATCCCCCGCTTAACTATATACACTAACTATGAAAAAAACATACTAAAACTAACTATAACTACAAGAACTTGAACTATATACATGATAAAGAGTAAATAACTCCGAGAAGCTAAGGATGTGGAGGTCAGCAAAGTCGCTCTCCACAGTTCCAACGACTGTCACGGGCGGTAAGAAGGAACTGAGGGGTGGATGGGTCGGCAAGTGTATATATCCGGCGCTATAGCGGCGCCACTCCAGGGGGCGCCCAGCCGACCCACCGAGTGTTGCTAGGGTAAAAATCTTCCGACGAGCGTGCACGCGGCACGCGCACACCTAACTGGAATGGATATGAGCAATCACTCGAAGAAGAACTATATTTACCCTGAGGATACGACCCCTGCTAGGGACAATAATGAACTGAGAGACCTCCCCAAGGGCTTTGTTGGGCATTCCAGATGTTTCCTTCAGGCACTTACAGATTCTGAGGTGGTTTAATGTTTCCTCACCTGTGCATGGAGATCTCAGGATCTCTCTTTCCTCTGAACCCTGGAGGTCTGGGACACATGGCTCTTCCCCTTGTTCCAGCTGGGAGATCACATCACGCTGGAAAACTAGAAACCCTGCTCAGATGAAAGAAAACAAAGGAATTCAGTTGATTTCATAAGACTTGGTCATAAAAAAACATTCTATTAATTTAACTTCAGTGCTTGGTGTGACCTGGTGGGCCAGGGGCAGTTCTCACTGAAAATGCCAAGATCAGGGCAGGCTGAAAAAGGGAGAGCAGATGCTCCCAAAACTGCTGGTTAACACGGAAGTTAAACTCACTGATCAGTCACCAACTGTGCTTCTGATTCCCCACATGGATTATCGAGAAGCTGAAAAAAGAAATCACACAGCCCCCTTCATTGCATCCCAGTTCTCTGACTCCTAATCAGCAGCAAGGTCCAGTACAGTGAGAGGTTATTTCAAAACACTGCTCACATAAATAAAGTGTTCCTCTGACCCCAAAGGGTCAGCCACATCACCAGGTCAGTATAGGTTTGGATATTACCCAGAATTCCATCCTTCCAGACAATCCTTTAGCATCTAAACTAAAGGTTTAAATGAAAGAAAGACAGAAAGAAGTTAAATGGGAAAGCAGTCAGATACATTCCAAAATGGATATATCAGGTTCTTAGCAGTATTGGTGAGTTGCTGGCTTGAAAGTCTGTCTGGAACACATCCATAGCTTGGATGGGTCATTCACTCCTTTGTTCCAGGGTTCAGTTTGTAGAGAAGTTGCTCCAGAGGTAGGAAGGGGGATTTAAGACAAAATGGAGATGATGCAGCTGCCCTTTACATTCCTTTTGCCATGTGTCCTGTACTTCCTGTGTCCCAAACACAAGATTCACAGCACATGGCATGGAAAAGCCTTGAAGTTCTCATTACACAGGCATACCCTGGCATGTCTTGCTGACTCAATAGGTGTATCCCCTTGGTCCTTTCCATGGGCTCATTGTACAGATGATGACCCTGAATGGGCCATCAAACAGGCTAGGCAGTGTTGATGTCAATATGTCTGGGGGTGTCACCCAGAAACACTGCACAAGTCTGGAAATACAGATATACCCTACATATCTATAACTCACAATACAAAGGTGATACAAACGTAGAAACAATATTATCATACTTGGCAAATCATGACATTTTTACTAACACCTTACATGGCATATCTAGCACAATTCATTGCAATTTTATCAGATTATATTATTATTTTATTATTAATACCAAAGTGTCTCACAATTCCGTACAGTGTCACATGTGGTAAACCAGTGAATTCCCAGGACCAGTTCCCCAGGTCCTTGAAGATGCCGAACATTGTGTCTATGAGGGATTGAAATACCCACATATCTGCTGGGAACACACACACAGACACTGTGTCAGTCTATACCCCTGTGTTCACGCTTCTAGAAAATTATGATCAATTTTGTACACAGAATGGCTTGTGAGGTATCATTTGAAAATGCATAATCTTCTGAATATTATCCTCCTGTTAAAATGTGTAGTAACACTGTATATAAAGTTATGAGATTTTACTGTATGATATTACTGAAAAAGTTACAATTCCGGGGAACACCCACAGAGCAGTTCCTCAGAGACAGCCAGGCAAACAGCTGGTCAAACAGCCATTCTCCTGCAGGGGGAAGGTGTGAAGAAGACATTTACATTCCATCACAGGGACCCCTTGAAGCTGTTGTGGAAAACGACCACACGATTGATTTTGAATCAGCTCAGCCTGAGGCTCTTTTCTTGGTTAAAAGTGCACAGGGGGCAACAACTATTGGAATACTGTCCCCCTGAGCTAAAAATCACACAAGCCTTTTAAAGCTTAAAACCCCAAACAATGACACATACGTTGCACGTTAATTTCCTTATTTGGAATATATTGCAAAATATGATGCAGGTCAAAAGCAAGCTGAACAATCGGTTTTCCATATTCGGCCTTTCCTGTTATCGTTATCACACCTGGTGATATGGGAGCAAGACTCTGCATGTCTCAAGAAATGTCACTACCAACCTAGACCATTTTCACATGCTGGGGTGCAATCCAGAGCAGTGAGGAGTTGTGTCATCTGTAATCCTGGGTGAGATTCAGTGTTCTGCTGCTGGAGCTCCCCTGTCTGGATACCCTCAGCCAGCATTCAAGGATGCACCGAGAGGTTCAGAGACAGAGAGAGTCTGGGGAAGCTGGGAACAGGAAGCATGGGCCGGTGGGGTTCAGTGGAGAAAGGGAACAGGAAGGGCAGGGATATCACTGAATGCAGGATCTCAGCAGTGCTAGATGTCAGGATAGCACATAGTGCAGCCCATTGGAAAACATAATCCCAACTATACATACAGAATGATGGGGTCTAAATTAGCTGTTTCCACTCAAGAGATGGATCTTGGAGTCACTGTGGATTGTTCTCTGAAAACATCCACTCAATGTGCAGCAGCAGTGAAAAAAAGCGAACAATGTTGGAAATAATTAAGAAAGGGATAGATACGACAGAATATATCATATATCATATTTGTAAAAACAGCAAATGAATCCATGATACACCCACTTCTTGAATACTGCATGCAGATGTTGTCGCCCCATCTCAAAAAAAGATATATTGGAATTGGAAAAGGTTCAGAAAAGGGCAACAAAAATGATTAGGGGCATGGAACAGTTATGCCAGACCTAACCCCCAGTTTCACTTGAGCAAACAGGAGCTATTTGACACTGTGCGATATGGCTCCTGTGCTCTGTTCCCAAAGTGTTCTGCAGCAGGGGAGGGTCTCTGGTAGTGTGTGTGTGTCACTGGCATATTGGGGTGATGCTGAAACAGGACAGAGTAGAGGTGGCATTGTGGGGCTGGCGTGAACCTTAACTCTTCATTTCCCTTTCCAAGAACAGAGGGGACAGGACTCCTTACCCAGCGAGGTCACAGTCTCACAGTTCTCCTGCATGACATCCCAGTAGAGGGCTCTCTGAGCGGGGTCCAGCAGAGCCCACTCTTCCCTGGTGAAATGCACAGCCACCTCCTCGAAGGTCACCAGCCCCTGAAAGAGCGAGAGTCCAACACTCAGTACCTGCTGCCCCACTCACAGCCCCACTATTTGTGGCAGAGAGGAGCCAATCAAATGGAAGCTCTGGGTGGATCGCAGTCAACAGAGTCCCACCCCCGCCCCGCTCAGCGTATCGAGCAATTACCAGGGTGAGGGGATGAAGAAAGAGCCCCTCGTCTCTCCCAGCAGATCCATCACACATCTACTAGCCACTGACCGATACAGGAGATGGAGCCCCTAGCAGGGTCCAGGGATAGCTCCCTGGTAGGAAGCCCAACACCCTCCCCATGGTGAGGAGCAGGATATGAAGGGAGAGGCAGCTCCAATAAGCCTGACTCTTGGGTGCCCCCTTCATATCTCACAGCAGCCACTGGTCAGTGAGCTCAGGCTCCAGCACTGGGAGTCTGGTCAGTTTTATCAGCTCCATGTAGGTGGGCTATTTTCTTTCTTCACAAATTAGGGCATTTCCACCTCCCAACCTCCTGGGTTATTAAATAACTCCCAGCAGGTTTGCTACACCCTGGCCTCCTCCTTTCCCCACGCTGTGAATTTCCTGCCCTGCACCAACCTCCAAACCAGACTGTGCAAACCTTCCCATCTCCGGTGTATTTGCTGTCCCTCTCCTCCAGCAGGAACCCACCAGCAACCCCCCGATAATCTCTACCTGAGTTGGCTCCACTGCAGCCATTTCTCTTTCCTGTCCCACGGCAGGCTGGGATGACCTGGAGCAAGACATGGACGTCATTCTGCAGCCTGTCTGGGGGAGAAGGGCAGTTGTGGGCATCTCAGAACAGGTTTTAGTTCATTTAGCATCAGAATTCCCCCAGACCCTTTCCCTGCAGACAGACACCCTAGATTCTGCCATGCTGGGAAATGCTCAGTCTGTTTATTACAATGTAGATCTGGCCCCTCCTGCCAGGCTACGCCCAGACACATTTTTAACCTCCCTTCTCCCTCCCCTCACCCCGTAACAAAGTCTCTGAACACAAGGCTAGAAAAGAGCAGAACCAAAGGAGTCACTGTGGGGGATCCCTCAGACACTGACCCCACGGCAGCCACACCCCAGCAGGGGGAATATGGAGTCAGGAACTGGCTTTTCCTCTCTCTGATCCTTGTTTTGTTCACTGGAAAGTGGTTCTGCCCAGGGATGCAGCAATACATGTGTCTGGGTGGACTAGAGAGCTGGAAATCTCTCCCCCCTCATTTCTCCCACTGCCCCTTTCAGTCTCTCCTTCCCGTCCTCTCTCCCTGCCCCTCTGGCTGGGACAGTCCCATTCCTGGGGGCTTTGCTCTCCCATGGCTGGATTTTCTCCTGGCAATTGCTACTGGGAGGAGAAATGAGGAGGGGCTGTTTGTGCAGAGTCACTTTCATGCCAGTCCCCAGCACTTTCCCTGAGGTCTTTCAGTTACCTGGAGACTCTGGCTCAGAATTTAGTATTAACAGGGCCCAGGGCTGCCCTAGGGGGCTAGGACCAGCTGGAGAAAGTCATCCCCTGGGCCAGGCAGAGAAGCAGCTTTAATTCAGGTCACTTCCCAGCACAGAACCCCGCTGGGGGAGCAGCAGCTGCTAAGCCTGGTCTCCCAGATCACAATGGAGGCTGCAGCGTCTGACCCAGGAAGCTGAACCCCAGTATCCTGAGCAGAGAGGGACAGAGCGTTTGAGCAGCTTCCCTCCTTTAGCTCTCTGGGGAGAGCAGCTAATGAGAGCCCCTCCTCACAGGGAGAATTGCTGATCTCATTCGCCCCACTGGCCATCCGGAGTGACTCCTTGTCTTTCCATACAGTGACTCTGGATTAACAATGGTCTCAATGAAACCACAGTTCAGAAAGAATGAGTCCAGAATGCTGTGGAAGAGACCATTGTGCGGCAGTGCTGACCCCCTTCCCACCTCCCTCATCCCCCAGATCCAGGACAAGGACTGGACAATCTAGGACAATGGAACTGGAAGTTCCTGCAGTTTTCAAGAGGGGAGAAGAGCAAAAATCTGTGATTTCACCTCACAGTGTTTGATAAGTGGCTAGAAAGTTATCACAGTGACTGAGCCTGGCCGGGGAATGTCGGGCAGTGCTTGGAGCCAGGATTCTGGCATAAGCTAATCACGAAGAAGAAGAGGGGTCAGGAGCAGCCCCCAGAGCCCCAGTCAGCCCCCGCCCCCCAGATATTCCCTGGGACCCAGCCCCCAGAGTCCGTAGCCAGGGACCTCAGATACCCCTCAGAGCCCCACCGGCCAGAGAACCCCCACCAGATCTTCATTGCCAGGTTGGGAGTCCCAAAGTGTCTTCCCCCTCCCCCCAAGAAACCCCAAAAGCCAGAGACCCCCCAAAAGAGACCCCGACTGGGAACTCAGTCCCTCACTGCCTGCCTAGGATCCCCCCCCCGCCCGCCCTCCAGCAGGATCTGCCCTGCCCTTTGCCTGGCACCCCCTCCTCCCCCCTGCGGGATCCCCTGGTGCTTTACAGGGGCACCCCCTGGCCTAGCGCCGGGGATTCTCCCACACACACTCTGTGCACTGGGCAGGGCAGCGATCCCAGGAGTCTGCGGGAGAAGCCCAGACGGAGCCCCTGGCACAGCACCAGGCTCCCTCTAACCCCCTGTCCCGCCTCCCCAAGAGATGCCCACCCCGGCTGTTCTGCAGCCACCAGGCCCCCAGCGATACCCACCTCCAGGACCCACAGCCTCAGGGCTGGGCACATCGCAGCCACCCCCTGAAACCCCAAATCTCCAGAACCCACCAACCTCACTAGGGTGCCCCCTGCCCAGCCACCCAGAGGCCTCCCCCCACCACAATCCCCCTTCAGCTGCTACCTCCCCCCACAGCCCCACCCCCACCCAGCAACACTGTTACCTCACAGTGCCTGAGAAGTGGATAGAAAGTGACCACCGCCCCCTGCTGGCCCGTCACACAGGCAGAGGGAGCCCTGGGGGATGTCTCTTGAACTGCAGTATGGAAGGCCTGGAGGGACAAAATAGCTAAGAAATGTCCATGCCTGTCACTAGCAAATAATGGCCACCATGTATCCACCCCAGAGGTGGCTACATCTTAGCACTGCGGGAAGCAACCCTTCACAGAGGCCATTTGCCATAGGGTTTGGGATACTTCTGGACCCACACTGCACTCAGAGTGACCTCCTCATCCCGTGCCAGCTGGAGAAAAGAAAAGGGTCCAGCCAACTCTCCCGTTACCACTTGGAACCACTGATCCCCCAAACAGGGGGAGGCCTCTGGCTTTGATGGGTATTAAATATGTGGCTGGTCTCTTTCTTCTGCAAACATTTTAACAGAGGTAAAGGAAGGAACAAATGATTTGCAAAGGAGACGGGAAAGATGATCCCTGGGCAATTTTACCACCTACAACATCCAGGATGGAGAATGATTCAGGGCAACAGGCAAGAAAGGAGAAGTTGCTGGAATTCAGAAACACAGAAATTGCCTGCATTGCTGGAATTCAGGCAAAACCTGAGCTTTGAGACCAACGTTCAGAAATGAAAGAGAAAGGGTGGAAATCTGAGAGATTTTGGATCCATTTTGCAAATTATAGAGAGGAAAGTGGAAAATCAGAGGGATTTTATATCAGTTGTTGATAGGAGACAAAATCTGAGTGTTTCACATCAATATTTGATAAATGAATAAAGAGGAAATGGGCAACATTTGCAAACATTTTATATCCAGGTTCAAGAATCTGAGAAAAGGTGTAAATCTGAGATTTTCTTGGTATTTTATAATTAGAGAGACAAGGGGAAATCTCAGGGCATATTCAAATAGAAATAGACAACTAGAGAGCAGTGGGGCAAACGTTTAGGGTATTTTATATGAATCTTTGAGATTTGCAAAGAAAATGTGTCAAACTGCGTATTTGATAACAAGAGAGGAAAACACCAAAATCTGAGAGGATTTTATATTGTTGTTAACGAACTAGTGGAAAAGCAGGACTGTTGGACTGGATTTTATACGACTGTCCAATACATAAACACAAAGTAATGGTTCCCCCCACCCCCACCATTGCCATGGGCAGCAGGGAGCCCTTTGAGGAGCTGATTAAAAGGGAAGGGGAGGGGGAGCTGGAAGGTCCCTGGATGAGGGAAAGGGGCAGCAGTGGGGGGCGGACGGGTGACTGGCAACTGATGGTTGGGGGTAACTGTGTTGGTAGTTAGGGGGCAACAACTGGGATTGGGAAATGGGGGTCTGGGCAGTCCCCATGGGGGACACGTGCGCCTCCTTTCCCTGCCCTGGCAGAGACCAGGCATCTCATAGAATATCAGGGCTGGAAGGGACCTCAGGAGGTGTCTAGTCCAACCCCCTGCTCAAAGCAGGGCCAATCACCAACTAAATCCCCAAATGGGCCCCTCAAGGAGTCAGCTCCCAGCCCTGGGTTTAGCAGGCCAGTGCTCAAACCACTGAGCCATCCCACCCCCACTCCAGGGACAGCCATGTGCTGGGGAATGACTCAGGGCAACAATTTCCCACCTCAACAAGGACAAATCGCTGCAGATAAAATGGGTGGGAAAATGCCCCTCATTAGAGATGATTTTAACTTGACGTTTGAGACTCATGGGGGGAACGGGGGAAATCGGGGGAGACGGGAGAGCTGATCATTGGAGGGGATGGGGGGGAATCGCCCCAGATTTTATAGCCCCATGTGAGACACTGAGAGAGAAAAGGGGCAGAACTGGAGAGAATTTGTATCGGGGGCGAGAGGCAAGTGGCACAAACAGGGACAGGATCCAATTAACCCCCCTCCCCCCTTCACCCGCCCGCCACTTCCCCCCCCCGGGGAATTTCCTGGCTGCACAGAGACAGTTCAACACCCCCCCCCCCGCGTCCCACTGACCTTCCCCCCCCTACAACTCCAGCTTCTCCCCTCCCTGCCTGACATCCCCCATCTCCCCCCACACCACAGGGGATCCCCCCCGCCAGGCCCCAGTCTCTGCCCCCCAAATCCCACTGGGGCTGAGGCAGCTCTGAGGCTTCTCCCAGGTTCCCCGGGGCAGAGTCACTTTCCTGCCCCCCCCAGTGCCCCCCCCGGGGTCTCTCACTCCCCGGGGGGCTCCGTGGGAGGCTGAACACCAGGGATGCAGGACGGCAGGAATGGGGGTGACAGGCCTCCTGTGCCTCAGTCTCACGGCGGGACCGAGGGGGCTCGTCACTCTCCGGCTCGGGAGCACTGGGAAGACCCGACCGTGGAGGGGCCGTCGCTGGGGGGGGGACGGCCCCGCGCAGGCGCTGAACACGTCCTTATATCACTTCTGTGGCGGGAAAAGTGCTGAGGAGATGGAATGCTGAGGGCTGGTTTTGGCGGGAAAAACCGGTTTGGACTGGTTTGAGCCTGTCCCCTGATGGTAAACAAGTCCCCTCTCAGAGATGGAGTCCAGGGGTCAATAGTTCATATGCTCCAGATTGGATCTTATTTTAAAGCCAGTGATTTACTTCATAAACATCTTATTAACCAACTAATTGAACATATTAAACAGTTTATACTTCTTACACCTAACAATGAGATAAAAAAACAACAACACAGACAAACCTTATCGGTAACAGCTAATGTCCTAACTGGGAAATCAGCAGCGGTTTGTAGCGGGGGGAGCGCACAGTCTGAATGTGTATGACCCGACCCCAGCCCCCAGCCCCACATAGCGGTGGGGCTTGGCACTCTCTGTGCATTGGTGTGGTGGCTGAGTGGTTAACCAAGCAGTGACAATCCAAGGAGGTTCCCTGAGTCAGTCTCACTCCTGAGGAGATTTTGCACCAAAAAAATTCTGTGCACAATATTTTAAAATTCTGCAAATTTTATTTGTCAATAAATAAATGTGGAGGCTCCAGCATTGCAGGGGGGAGCACAGGCTGCTGGATGCATGGAGGTGGGAGATCACCCTGCAGCCCCCACTCTCCTCCAGTGAAACAGACTTGGTGGTGGGGCTGCACCTCTCTGCTGCCTACTTCAGGAGCCCCAAAAAGACTCCCCAGAACTGCTCATGAGGGACACGTGCCTTCCCTTTGCTTCCCCATCAGAAAGTCAGAAAGCCTGAGCAGCTGGCCCTGGGCAATTTGAAAGGACCCGGGGGCTCCTGCCACCACTACCGGCAGCACAGCAGGACTAAAGTGGATTCCTGCCCACCCTCGCTCCGCACGGCGCACCACTCCCAGAAGCATCTGGCACATCCCTGCAGCCCCCGTGGGGTGTGTCTCTCGCACGCTGCCCCCACCCCAAGTGCCAACTCTGCCATTGGAACTGCGGCAATGGGAGCTGCAGGGTGGTGCCAGCGGGCAGTGGTGCCAGGAGACCCACGCCCCCCGGGCCTCCTCCATGTAGGAGTTGCTGCCAGATGGGGGTGTGGGTCACTTTCGGGAGCTGCCCAAGATAGGTGCCACACCCTTACCCTCTGCCACAGCCCAGATCCCACACCCCGCCCACACCCAAACTCCCTCCCAGAGCCCACCACTGCCCCCCTGCCCCCCAACTCCCTGCCCCAGCCCAGAGCCCACATCCAAACTCCCTCCCAGGGTCCACCCCCTGCCTGCCCTGCACCCCAACCCCCTGCCCAGCCCAGAGCCTGCACCTCATGTACCCAAACTCCCTCCCACAGCGCTTTGGGGGCAAGGGCGAGGAAGGACGGGCAAGACTTGGACCAGTTCTGGGCATCACCAAAAGTTATATAAACCTGGTGACGCTGAGCTGGAGCCCCAGTCACTGCACATCTCTCTCCTTACACAGGGGGACTCTGTGGGGCAGGGCGCTGCTGGGAGTTTATTACTTCCTTTAATGGCTGTGGAAGGGGGAACAGGGAGAGAATTTGCCCCTCTGGTCTCTGCGGAACACGTGCAGGCAGCGGGATTATCTCCAGGGCTGTAACAAAACACAAGCTAGCAGAGCGGGGGAAGGGATTTCCTGCAGGATGGATTCCCAGTGCAGCTCCCAAGCTGTGCTCTGGCGAGCTGTGCCCAGGGGATTTAGACGCTTTAGAGGCAGGTGATTGACACGTGCTGGGTCCCATCTCCAATGCTGAACTGACACGTGCTCGCTGCATTCTCAGCCGGGGGCGCCTGAGTCTGATGGTTCAGCAGCACCAGCCCCGCCCCCGCTTTTCCCCTGGGGAGCCCCGGCCCCTCCTGCCCCCTCCGGGCTGAGGCGGGTCCCCGCGTGTCCCACCCCCGTGCGTGGGGCCCGGGGGCGGGGCCAGGCCCGGGGAGGAGCCGCCCCTTCCTCCCCCCCCCCCGGGCCCCCGCCCCTTTGTGCGGCAGTGGCCATGGCCGGGGCCGGGAGCGCGGCGCGGGGCAGCGCGGTGGGTCTGGGGACACGCGTGGGGCGGACACGCTCCTGCCAGGGCGGGCCCGGCTGCTTGGTTCGCCCCCTGCCCGGGGGGGTCCCCGAGCTCCGCGCGGCCGGAGCGGGGCTGCCCGGGGCGAGTGTCCCGGGCGGGGCCGGGACGACGGAGCCCGGGAGAGGCTGGGCCGGGAGCTGCAGGAGGGGCCGGAGCGCGGCTCGGCTGCAGAGCTCGGAGCCCAGGCTGGGCCCGGGGTGGGGATCTGGGGTGTCAGAGCCTGGCTGGGGTTGGGGCTGTGGGGGAGCTGGGAGTTTGGGGTGGGCTGGGGGGAGCGGATGGGGGCTGTGGGGGAGCTGGGAATGCGCTGGGGGGGTCAGGGCCGGGGGGCAGTGGCTGGGGATGGGGGCTGTGGGGGAGCTGGGAGTTTGGGGTGCGCTGTGGGGGTCAGGACCCGCGGGGCAGCGGCTGTGGAGGGGGCTGTGGGGGAGCTGGGAGTTTGGGGTGTGCTGGGGGGGGTCAGGACCGGGGGGGCAGCGGCTGGGGATGGGGCTGTGGGGGAGCTGGGAGTTTGGGGTCTGCTGGGGGGGGTCAGGACCGGGGGGGCAGCGGCTGGGGATGGGGCTGTGGGGGAGCTGGGAGTTTGGGGTCTGCTGGGGGGTTAGGGCCGGGGGGCAGCGGCTGGGGATTGGGGCTTCTGGGAGCTGGGAGTTTGGGGTGCACTGGGGGGGTCAGGGCTGGGGGGAGGGGATGGGGGCTGTGGGGCTGCTGGGAGCTGGGAGTTTGGTGTGTGCTGCGGGGTCGGGGCTGGGGGATGTTTGGGGGCTCCATGTTCAGATCTGGCCCTGCGGGAGCTTTGGGGGCTGGCACTGGGGAAAGTGGGGGACTGTCTGAAGTTGGCTGCTTGGGATGTGGGTGAGGCCCCGGGGAGCTGGGGGTTGGGTTGCACCCCTGTCACTGCAGCCTGGGGCCCTGCGTTTCCTCTGGAAAAGCTGCTCCCTGTTTCACCAGCTCCTCTCAGTCTGAGTCCCAGGGACCCTGCACAGGCCTCTGCAGGGCAGGACGGGCCCTGAAATCTGGCAGCTGGGAGGTTTGCAGCAGTTTCTAACCCTCCCTCCCCTGCTTCTTCCAGGAGGCACCACAAAAGCATCTGGCCCCTCTGGGAAAAGAGAGAGAAGCAGCCAAAGCCGAGGAGGAGCGGCAGAGCGAGGAGCTGCTGGTAGGTGCCCAGAGCCCCCCGTCACTTAGGTTTGCCTGGCATAAGAATGATCTGGTGAGTCCAGGCGCGCAGTGTAGCTGCTCTTTGTTGGCAGGAGAGAAGTGCCAGTGTAGACAAAGCCTGAGACTGTTCACCTTGGAGAAGAGAAGACTAAGGGGGGGATATGGTAGAGGTCTATAAAATCATGACTTGTGTGGCGAAAGTAAATAAGGAAGTGTTATTTCCTCCTCATAACACAAGATCTAGGGGTCATCCAGTGAAATGAATAGGCAGCAGGTTTAAAACAAACAAAAGGAAGTATTTCTTCACCCAACACACAGTCAACCTGGGGAACCCCTTGCCAGGGGATGTTGTGAAGGCCAAGACACTAACAGGGCTCTAAAAAGAACTAGAGAAGTGCATGGAGGACAGGTCCCTTAGGGGCTATTAGCCAGGATAAGCGGGATGGTGTCCCTAGCCTCTGTTTGCCAGAAGCTGGGAATGGGCGACAGGGGATGGGTCACTTGATGATTCTCTGTTCTGCTCATTCCCTCTGGGGCACCTGGCATTGGCCTCTGTCAGAAGACAGGATACTGGGCTAGATGGGCGTTTGGTCTGACCCAGTCTGGCCTTTCTTATGTTCTCTGTTCCCCTGTTACTGAGCCGCCCTCTCCCTGATGCAGAAACAGACGGCAGCCGAGAGGCAGAAGCTCGTCTGGGAGTGGCAGGAGCTGCGAGGGTTTCTGGAGGAGCAGGAGCAGCGGCTGCTGTCCCGGCTGGAGGAGCTGGAGGGAGCCATTGTCCAGAGAAGGGATGAGGGCGTCTGCAGCCTGTCCTGGCAGATTTCCCTGCTCAGCGGGAGAGGAGGAGAGAAGGGGCAGCAGCCGCTGAGCCAACCCCTGCAGGTCAGGCTGTCATTGCAATGATCATACGCAGCGTTTCTCTAGGCGCGTCTGAGCCCTAGACCCCAAAGCACTTTACAGAGTGGGGTCAGGGGCATTATCCCTATGGGACAAATGGGGAAAGTGAGGCAGAGGGAGGGGCAGAGCCCTGCCCAAGGTCACCCAGTGAGTCTGGCAGCGGTGCCAGGGATGGGCCCTGGGAGTCCTGGATGCTGCAGCCCCAAGACCTTCTCTCCTGGAAATGTCTCTCTGCATTTGCACTTGGAGGGTGAAATCCCCTCCCCCACCATGCTGAGGTCCCGAGCCAGGCCCAAGGCCCCTGTCACTGCAGCTTAATGGGTTTAGTGGGACCAGGGGCCTTCTGGGTCTCTCAGCCCTGGGGGGAATTTGATTCTCAATGCAGAGAAATATCTTCTGCCTGTAAAGTGCCCGGGGAGAAGATTTCCACAGTGGGACCTGCCCGCAGGGATTGCTGGAGCTGCGTAGGGGAAAGTCCCTGATAGGGGGGCAGCAGCTCTGGGAATGTAAACGTGAAATTCCCCTACTGCCCGAGGCCTCAATGGTGACCCCTGCAGAGCAGGAGGCCTCCCCACCCAGGGACACTCCCCCTGACGGCCTCCTCTTTCTCTCCTTTGTAGGGTGCTGGGAGCACTGGGGGCAGGTAAGTTCTGGGCTCCATTTCGCTCCCCCTCATGGGCCATTAGGTTTGATACCTGCACTGAGTAGGAAGCTGCCCCCTGCCCTGGGAGTGTGTGATTCTGTCTCCCCTAGTGGCTGACTCGGGTAGGAGACGAGCCGGTTACTGTCTGGTCGCTCATGAGGTCACAGCAGGGCTGCTAGACCCAGAGCCGATGGGACAGACCAGGCCTGTCTCCTGGGCTGACGTGGCCGCGTCACGTACTCAGAGGGCGCAGAATCTCAGCTTTCGCATTTGGTAAAGTGAGTTGCCGGCCCTCAGCACCTCCCCAGTGTAAACAGAGACAGTGTTGCCTTGCTGGGGCTGCCAGCAGCCTGAAGCCGTAGCTCTGAGAGCGTGAACTCTCCTGTCCCCTGTTAATGTCATCGGGGTGTCAACTGAAATGGCAGCACTTTGATGTGAACATTAAACGTTCCCTGGCTGATCACTCGAGCAGGTGGAACGGGGAGAGGGCGGGAGTGAAGCCTTTGTGGGGTGGGAATAGGGGGTTGCTGTAGGGAGGGAAGAACAGAGGAGAGACAACAACAAGGAAGCGAGAGAGAAATGGGGAAAGGAGGGTGGGAAAGGCAGGGAAACACAGGGAAGAACCAGCAGGGCCCTACAGGGTGTCCGGGAAGGGGCTGTTTTCCTCCTGAGTGACACGGAACATGACAGGCAAAGAACTAAAATTTTATTTCCCATGCGAAGGGCAGATTCCCCCCTTGTTCTTCGTACGTGGGTGTCCCATGGAGAGCAGTGGGTGTTCTGCTGTGAATGGAGCAGGGCACAGAGTCCTAACCTGATGCCCTGGCCACTGGCCGTAACGGACAGGGCAGTGTGGCCATCTCTGCCAAAGGAGCTGGACGCCCCAGCGTTACTGCTTCAGCTGAAGGGTTGGGGGGTTTTGGCATTAAAGGGCCCACGTTCATTCCTTGCTGGAGCCCTGGGCTCTGTCTGTGGCCACTGTCAGCATGTAGGACCTGCCCACTCTCTGGTCTGTGTCTCCTCCCTTTCCACATAATCCCCGTGCTGGTGCCCCTTGTTCCTGCAGTAACCCAGCGTAGGGGGTGGCTCTGCCCCCCCAGAACCAGAGCCTCCCTGAGAAAGCCCCTGAACAATGTTTCCGTTCCTTGCTCTAGTGTCTCCCCACTTCCCGTCTCTCTGGGGAGCACAGGGCTGGGGTGACTCACCCTGACATTGACTATCTCAGGCTACAAAGCTCAGATCCAGGTTTCGTGAAGTTTGGGGGTTGCTGGGCTCAGGGTCTGGGACTCAGGCCTATTTCTCACCCCTCCTTTCCCCAGCAGGGAGGACGGGACGTTTCGGAAGCCAGAGCCGTCGTTTGCGGAGCTGGAGAAGAGACTCAGCGATTTCTCTCTGCAAAGTGCCGTGCTGCAGGAGGTGCTTCTGGGATTCAAAGGTGAGTTGGAGTCTGGGGGTGGCGTCTCCTCTGGTTAGAGAGACCCTGACCCTGGGAAGGAGTCGGGGACTCTAGTGATGTCACTGATCCTGGGCTCCATCTCACAGCCCAGCTCAGCGAGTCGCCCTTCCCCATGGAGCAGCCCTGTGGGGCTGGCTCTGTCTGCAGGGGCTGCGTTATCGGCCTCTGATCTCTGTCACCATCTCGTCGTTAACAGCAGTTCCATTAATAAGCAATGGGGGTTTCTCCATGAATGTGAGGGCCTGAATTCTCACCTCTCCCGTCTTCTCCTTCCCCTAGAGACGCTGCGACGGGAGCTGGGGAGAGACACAGGTACGTGTCTGTCTCTGACTGGCCAAGGGGAGATTTCAGCCCAATAACCATGTTAACGACAGGGGATTGCAGCCTCCAGCACCTGGAAGCCGTGTAGCAATGGGAAGCGATGTTACTTTGTTCTTGCACCACTGTATTTTCTACTGACTTGTCTCTTAAATATTTTAGCTCAGGGATCAGCAACCTTTGGCACGCGGCTCACCAGGGTAAGCACCCTGGCAGGCCGGGCCGGTTTGTTTACCTGCGATGTTGGCAGGTTTGCCCGATCACGGCTCCCATTAGCCACAATTTGTCACTCCAGACCAATGGAGGCAGCAGGAAGTGGCAGGCAGCACATCCTTCAGCCTGCGCCGCTTCCTGCATCCCCCATTGGCCTGCGACGGCAGACCGCGGCTAGTGGGAGCTGCAATCGGCCGACCCGTGGACATGGCAGGTAAAGAAACTGGCCCGGCTCACCAGGGTATGTGGATTGGAATTTCCTCAAGGTCCTTTAAGTGTTTCTTGATTGGGCACTTGATTTGCCAATTCCTTTCTGAAGAAGCTGACCTAATGCTTTACTAAGGCTACTTCAGAATCAAAACACACTGATGTACAAGAACGTAGCCAATATTCATAACTTTAACTGCAAAAATGATACACCCACACAGGTAGTATCATCATCAGCAGCAGCAAATTATAATCTTTTCATAGGCATCTTACACGACAACCGTTGTACAACATTTGCTGCAAATATAGAACAGTGGTTGCACCAATGAACTACACAGTCACAGGTTATATTAATAACATCATAGCCAGGGCTGGTGTTAGGGGGTAGCAAACAGGGCAACTTCCTGGGGCCCCAGACCCCCACAAAGCTACATTGCTTCAGCCCTGGGTGGTGGGGCTCAGGGGCCCAGACTTCAGCCCCATGCGCTGGGACTGCAGCTTTCTGCCCTGGGCCTCAGCGAGTCTAATGCCGGCCTTGCTTGGCAGCTCCCTGAAAGCTGCTCATGGCCCCCCAGGGGGCCCCAGACCCCTGGTTGAGAACCACTGCCTTACCCCATGAGTCACAGCAACGTTCAGGTTACTGCCAGGCCCAAAGGACCAGTCACTTCCTTAGGTCAAATGACTCTTAGATCTCCCAACAAAGACAACACTTGTAGCCAGTCCTGTCACAACCTGTATTAAGATTTATTTGAAAGGAAATGAGAGTTGTTTACAAAGTTAAAGCAGTGTGACAAAGCTCTGTCCTTGTCTCCATGGGCCCTGCATTTTCTGGTGGATTTCGCTAGCCTCAGAGGCTCACTGTGACCCTCCACGTAGCCCTTCTCTCTAGGGACAAGGGTCACAGCCCACTGAGCCATTTTCATCATAAGCCAGCGAGGGAGGGGAGGCAAAGCTACCCTCCCTTGCACAGTCTCTGTTGTCTCCCAGTCTCAGTGATTAATCAGGGGAGCAAAGGGGGAGGCCAGGACCCCCCTCTACTCTAGGCTCCAGCCCAGGAACCCTAATAGTATCAGCTGTGGTATCTGACCTTTTAGAAACAGGACACACACAATTCCCTGTTCTACTTCCCCACAGCAGCCCCACTTCCCCCTTACCTCAGGGCTTCCTTCCTTGTGTCTGATCTGGTGTGTACTGATCAGTTGCTCCCACAGCTCCTGTTCTGCACACCCACCTGCCTAACTGGGAGCTCTTTAACTAGTTTCAGCCAGCCCCTGATTGGCTTCAGGGGTCCCAATCAACCTAGCTGTCTCCACGGCTTTCTGGAAGGATGTTAATTGGCCCCAGGTGTCTTGATTAACCTGGAGCAACTGTCATTTGGTTACCATGGTAACAGGGATTTGTTTAGCCTGGGGCTAACATACCTGTTTCTCACTACTTTCCTATAGCCAGCTGGCCTTGCCCTGTCACAGCAGCTAATCATCCAGATGCAGACAAATTACAGTCTTAAATTTCAAAGGTAATAGAAGCTTCTCTAATAAGCAAGCTCTGCATATTCTTTAGGACTAACCCCGGCTAAGCAGCTGGGGATCTCGTGCTTATGCCTAGGAACTTTGCCCCCCAGAGTCCAAGCAGCATACAGATCATCAGTTCCTTCTGTGTGGGGTTTTTCATCCCCTTCCTGCCATGTGCTCTGAGCTGGAAACTCAGCTAATGGGAAGTCAAGAGCACAACAGTCTTTTGTCTTTAACATCCCATAATAGTCTCTCTGGTGTGGATGGACCTTTCCTGCCAGGCAGGGTGTAATGCATTCGGCTGTCAATCAGCACTTCACCTAGGTAAAGTCTCTCTCCTGTGTGGTGATTTACAGAGCCACAGAGGTTCACAATGCAACTAGTCAGATGTTAACCCAGGCAGCAACTCACAAGCATTCAATAAAGTCTAAGCATGTTCTTAGAATCCTAATACCTGTTTTAACAATACTAACACAGGTGAGTCAGACCGATTCCACTGTGTGTTTGTCCATGTTCAATTAAGACATAGAGGCTTGTGTAAGAGCTAACACCTCGTCTGCCAGTGTCACAGGCAGGCTGGGCAGGGATGGTGTCTCTAGTCTCTGTTTGCCAGAAGCTGGGAATGGGTGACAGGGGTGGATCACTTGATGGTTCCCTGTTCTGTTCATTCCCTCTGGGGCACCTGGCATTGGCCACTGAGCTAGATGGACCATTGCTCTGATGCAGTGGGCCCTTCTTATGTTCACAGTCTGTATGAGGAGTATCTACTCACTTGGACTCACTGGGGAGCCATAGAAAGAAACAAGATGTGCTGCGGCAAGAAGGCCCAGACTCAGAGCCCCCGGGGTCACACTTCCCAAAAGCTAAAACTAGGCCCTGCCAATGAAAGGGGCACTGCCAGGAGAGACTGGATAAAGGCTGGAGCATCCAACAACTTAGTTAACCTGAGAGAGCTGCCTTGGGGACAGTGACAGGGAGAATCCCCAGAGTGACTCCTTGGATTCTGCTCTTCTCTGGCCTTTGGTTCTTAGAATCACAGAACTGGAAGGGACCTCGAGAGGTCATCTAGGCCAGTCCCCTGCCCTCAAGGCAGGACTCAGTATTATCTAGACAATCTCTGACAGGTGTTTGTCCAGCCTGCTCTTAAATATCCCCAGTGATGGAGATTCCACAACCTCCCTGGGCAATTTATTCCAGTGCTTAACCACTCTGACAGTTAGGGAGTTTTTTTCCTAATCTCCATCCTAAACCGCCTTTGGTGCAATTTAAATCCATTGCTTCTTGTCCTATGGTCATGTCCCCTCTGAGTCTTCCCCAGTTTTTTTCAATCTTCCCTCATAGGTGATGTTTTCTAGATCTTTAATCATTTTTGTTGCCCTTCTCTGGACTTTCTCCAATTTGTCCACATCTTTCTTGAAATGTGGCCCCCAGAACTGGACACATTACTCCAGTTGAGACCTAATCAGCGTTGAGTAGAGCGGAAGAATTTCTTCTCGTGTCTTGCTTACAATACTCCTGCTAATACTTCCCAAAATGATACTTGCTTTTTTTGCAACACTGTTGACTCCTATTTAGCTTGTGATCCACTACGACCCCCAGATCCCTTTCTGCAGTGCTCCTTCCTAAGCCGTCATTTCCCATTTTGTATGTGTGCCACTGAGTGTTCCTTCCTAAATGAAGTACTTTGGATTTGTCCTTATTGGATTTCATCCTATTTACCAGTTCCCATTACCAGACCATTTCTCCAGTTTGTCCAGATGATTTTGAATTTCAGTTCTATCCTCCAAAGTCCTTGCAACCCCTCCCAGCTTGGTATCGCCCGCAAACTTGATAAGTGTAAGAGAGAGACTCTGCTCCTGGGAGGGTTTCATCATGTGTCAGAGGGCTACACCCCGGTGGGAGGGGGCTAGGCCTGTACTGGGATAAGGTCACTCTGTGCTTCACAGTGTGGCAGAACCTAGAATGTCCATTAGCAGGGAACAATGCTGGGGGGAATCGACATGTGGAAAGGAGAGAAACCCTGTCTGAATTCTCTCACATTGCCCTTCTCGCCCTAGCAGGCTACAGAATAACGTCCACATTTCTCCCCAAATCATCCCCTCCTCCCAGGGGGAAGGAAATGGCTGCAATGGAGCTGGCTCAGGTAAGGGATTCTCAGGGAGCTGGTGGTGGGTTCTGCTTGGAGGGAGAGAAGCAGTAAATGTACAGGAGGGTGGGAGCCAGTGATGAGCTGCCAAAATATTAACAAGGTTCCCTTGTCCTCACCTCACGAGGGGGTCATGCCCCCACAGGGGTCGTGCCCCTTCCAACCCCCCATGCTCCTTGACACACCCCCTGGGGACCCCTGACCCATCCCCCCCATCCCCTGACTGCCCCCTGCCGCCCCATCAAACCCCTCCTCTCATTCTTGATGCCCCCCTGGAACCTCTGCCCCATCCAACCACCCCTTCTCTCTGTCCCTGACTGCCCCCCACCACCTCATCCAACCCCTGCTCCTTCCTGACTGCCCCCCGGGACCGTTGCCCCCATTCATCCCCCTTGTACCCTGCCCTCTGACTGCCCCGACCCCTATCCAGCCCCCCACAACCTCAAAGGGGGAGGAGAAGAAGGATGGAGCTTTCAGAGGAGAAGGGGAGGTGAGCTGGGGCCGGGGGCCGGGTGGACAGCTGCCTGAGCCTTTGTTAAATTTAAAAGCTTTTTTAGAACCAGTTGTCCTGGAACAACCGGTTCTAAAAAGGCTTCTAGCTTCTAAATTTAACAACCGGTTCATGCGACCCAGCTGGAGCTCACCACTGGTGGGAGCTGCTAGAGATGGTGGAAGGCAGGAAATATCCTGGGTGGAGAAAGGGAGGGGACAGGATGTGAAAAACCTGCTAACACTAGTGTAGTTTAGGGTGTGATGGGTTGTCACCCCCAGGGGGCAGTCTGGGAACCGCTGTGCCCTCTAACCCAGGGGTCCCCAACCCCCGGGCTGCAGACCGGTAGGAACCGGGCCGCGAACTGACCCCTAGCACATCAAGCGGCGTGTCTCCAGCGGGGCCCCTGAGCCCCGCCCGCTCAGAGCCGCGTGGGGAGGGGGCAGGGCTGTGAGCTCTGCGCTGAGCTCAGCTGCCTCCGCTCGGCGTGGAGCTCCCAGCCCCGCCCCCTCCCCACGTGGCTCGGAGCAGGACGGAGCTCAGGCCCCGCCAGAGACACGCTGCAGCTGTCGGGCGAGGCGCTGAGGCTCCGGGTGAGGAGGGAGCCGGGGGTAAAAGGCTGGGGCCAGGGGGGTTGGCTAAGGGGCAGGGAGTCCTGGGGACAGTCAGGGCACAGAGAGGGGGTGGAGGTTGGGGGAGCGGTCAGGGGGCAGGGAATGGGGGGGGGTTGGATTGTGGGTGTTCCGGGGGGGGGGTCTGTCAGGACTCAGCGGGGGGGGGATAGGGGTTGGGGCAGTCAGGGGACAGAGAGCAGGGGTGGGGTCCCAGGGTGGTGGGGGTCTCTGGGGGATGGTGAGGGGACAAGGAGCAGGATGGGTCGGGGATTCTGAGGGGGGCGGGCAGTCGGGGGGGCAGGAAGTGGGGGGCAGTCAGATAGGGGGCAGGTCCGCGGACATTTTTTTTTCTACGAAACCAGTCCCTGGTGCCAAAAAGGTTGGGGACCGCTGCTCTAACCCTCAAGCTGGGCTGGCCCTTCTCACACTGCTTTGCTGGACATTCAGCCAGCCTCTCCAGGGCCTGTTATCACCCAGCACGACAGCAGGTGGCGCCATGCACCCAACTAAGCTACCTGAGTGCTTTACCTGAGCCACTCAAGGAGAGAGAGAAGAGAACAGCCAATTTCCCAGCGATAAGTGTTAGCAAACAGATCAAAGCAGATTACTTATATAACCAAAAACTCAAACTAATCCTAACATACTATCTGGATAGAATTTGAATTAGCAATTTCTCACCCTGACTGATGATAGAAGCAGTCCACCAAGTTTCCATACACAACCTAGAAATCCCTTTACCCTGGGAGCAGCAGTTCCCCCAGTTCAGTCTTTGTTCCTCAAGTGTTTCCAGGAGTTCTCTTGTGTGGGGAATGAGGCCAAGAGATGATGTCACACCCCACCTTATGTAGCTTTTCCATAGGGCAGGAACCATTTGTTCCAAACTCAGTTCCCAGTCCGGTTTGTGGAAACATAGAGGTACCAAAATGAAGTTCATTGTCATGTGGTCTGGTCACATGCCCTAGAGTGCCCTGCTGAGTCATAGTAGCCATGACTCATAGGTTGGCTGGCACATTCAGAGGAGGGCTAAGCTCTTCCACGGTCCATTGTCTTTGTTGATGAGCCATGAACACTGTCTGGCTTCTTCATTGTTGTACCTGAAAGGCTCGTTGTGGGTGTTACCCAGAGTAAGCACATTTGAAAGACAGGTACAGAGTCAATATCCATAACTTCAGATACAAACATGATCCATGCACGCAGGTAGGATAATCGTATTCAGCAAATCATAACTTTTCCAATGACACCGCACGTGACTCATCTTGTACAAAATGCCTCATGTCCTAATCATATTATAATCCTGCCACTATGCTGAATATGGGCTGTAGTGTCAGATAGCTCCTAATGTCAAGGCACAGGTGTTGGGAATGGAACTTCCCGTCTTTGTGGAACAGGAAATAACCCTCCAGCCAGGGCTGGGAAAACTTCCCAGACTCCCAGTGCTGGAGCCTGAACCTACTGACACTTCATTAGTTACCCCCACCCCCAGTCTTTGTGGCAACTGCAAACGTTATCAGTGATGATTTTATATTCTCTTCCAGGTCATGGATAAGAATGTTAATAGCACAGGGCCAAGATCCGATCCTTACGGGAACCCCCTAGAAAGAAATCCACTCGACCATGGTTCCCTATTTAAAATCCCAGTTTTTAATCTATTTAATGTATGCCGTGTGTATTTTGTACCTTTCTAGTCAAAATATTGTGCTGAAGCAACTCAGATGCCTACGTATATTACATCAGTACTATTAGCTGCAACCAAACTTTTGATCTCATCCAATAAGGATATCCACTTAGTTTGATAGAATCTATTGTGTCTAAACCTTTTTAATGGATACTAATTACATTACTCTCCTTTCTTTATTAATGAAATCCAGTATCGGCTGCTCCATTCTTTTGCCCAGTATCGATTTCAGACTGACACACTTGTCATTAGCTGCGTCATCTCTTTTATACTTTTTAAAATATTGGCACAGCATTAGCTTTATTCCAGTCTTCTGGAATTTCCCAAGTGTTCCAAGTCCTAATTAAAATCACCATTAACAGTCCACCACGCTCCTCCAGCAGGTCTTTCAAAACTCTAGTTATCTGGACCCACTGATTTAAACACATCTAACTTGAATAGCTGCTGTTTAACGTCCTCGTGAGTTATTGTTGAAATGGAAAGACTGTCACCGTCAACATCTTATGATATGAGTTACATCATCTGTTTTTCTCCAAATCCAGGAGAGAAATATTTATGAACACTTTTACCTCTTCTCCATGATTGTTGATAATTCTGCCATTTCCATCTAGTAATTTATCACTACCATTGTTAGAATTAATTTTGTACTTAATATACTTTTTAAAACCTCCTTCTTATTTTCATTGGTTGATCATTGATTTCTGTTAGCTTCCCTTACCAACTTTCTACAATTCTGACCTTCTAACTTAGATTCTAACTTCCCCTTTCTTCCATATATTTTATTTGGAGAGTGTTGGGATTCCTACCAGGGAGCTACCAGCAGGGTCCAGAGACAGCCCCATCTCCTATATTAAGCTCTGGCTAGTAGCTATGTGATAAATGTGATGACCCTGCCTCCGTCTGTCAGCTGGGAGACACAAAGGTTCTCTCTTTCTATCCTCTGATGCTTCCTGGATGCTCTAGGCAAGGTGGGGTGGGACTCTGTTAACATGTGACTCCCGGAGCTTCCATTTACCTGGTGCTGCTGTTCTGTGAGTAGTGGGGTTGTGAGTGTGGCAGCAGGTATTGAGTGTTGGACTCTTTCTCTTTCAGGGGCCGGTGACCTTCGAGGAGGTGGCTGTGTATTTCACCACGGAAGAGGGGGCTCTGCTGGACCCCACTCAGAGAGCTCTCTACAGGGATGTCATGCAGGAGAACTATGAGACGGTGACCTCGCTGGGTAAGGAGTCCTGTCCCCTGGGTTATTAGAAGCTGTGGGGTCTCCAAAGAACCTGAGTAGTGATAACTTTATACCTTTATTTGCCACACAAGTTTTGACAAGTTTCCTTGCCCCCCCTTTTTTTGCCTTATCTCCCACCCACTAGTATCATTTTTGTCATGTGCCTTTTTGGTGCCGTCAGTAATTTTAAAATGCATTGTATGTATCCAATAAGGATATTAATGTATCCAATAAGGATATTAATGTATCCTTATTGGATACATTAATAACTGCAGCTTTCATGCCTTTTCCTCATTTTAAGAGGAAAATACGCCACCTGTAGAATTCTAAATTGAGTAAATGGGTGTATGACTCATGCATGGCTTGTGTGACAGTCAGATGAGCTCTTCTTTTGATAGGAGAGCGTATAATGTTGCCATTCAGGACCCCATGGGTGAAGGTAGAACAGAGCTGTGGGAGGGGAGGAGAAGGGGGGAGTAGATAATTCTGGGGTGCCATGACATGGGGAGGGTGTGTGCAGGGTTAGAGCTAAGAAGCAGCAGGGAGGGGTGAGGTAGTGAGAGACGTAGAGGGAACACAAGAAGCTCCCAAGGTGCCGGGAGGTGGTGCTGGCTGAGAGTAATGGGAAGAAGTGGAGAGGAGTGTGCAGGAAGGGCACCCAGGAAGTGGCTCATTCTCAGGTGCTGAAGCTAAGTGGCCTGTCCTTGTGGAAGAGTGGGAGCCCTTGGGGGTCTAGTGCACTCAAGGGGCACCTCCCAAGGACTGTTTAAAAGCCAGGGCATTGCACAGATCCTATGGATCCATGACAGTGCCAGAGGTTCAGCCTTATGGGGGAAAAGATATAAAACAAGAAAAGGATCTAAATGTGTATTTACCATCACCCCCTCATCAGTCCTCAGGGGAATCCCTGATCAGTTCCAAAGTGTATTAAAACCTTCCTTAAAGGCTCACCTCCTTGGTTATCAGGTGGCATATTTTCCCTTCACCCTCCCACTTCCCTGGTTCTTGTCACGCAGACAGCAAGCAGCAAAAGACCAGAAGTCTGAAGCACAGATAATGCGATGTTTATTGGGGTTATTTCCAAGCAAGCATATTCCACTGCCCTAATGAACTTACACCTAGAAAAAATAATTATACAGCAGACAGAAACAATTAGAGAACCAGACTGATTAACAAGGTAAAAGTGGTGGCCATAAAGATAAAACAGTACAGAAATGAGTGTTTCACAACCACAAGCGTTGAGAAGGGATTTCTTGCCAGACAGGCTGCTGTCAAACTAGGTTTTCTTGAACCATCTTAAGATCTGTTTCTTTATCTGGTGGTGATGGGCACTATCAGGACAGGATCGTCTTCCTAACAGCCCAATAGCACCTTATTTCAGTGTGACGGGTTTGGGATGTGAGGATGTGACCCTTCGCTTCCCAGCTTATGGCTGCCCCTGCTGCTTAGCCAAAGGCCTTAGCGTAAGAACAAGGCCTCAGACTGTCACAGTGAGAGAAGGCCCAGACACAGGCAGACTGTGATTTTGATTCTTAGCTAGTTACAGGGGTATAAAGACAAAGTGATAAAAATACCCTTAAGTTCTTAAAGTCTAGGCTTTACAGGCAGGCCTGAATGTCTCTTCTAACAGTGGGTTCTAGCCCTTCCCCCATTCTGTGTCTGTCTTGTCTATTTAGATCAGGGGTCGGCAACCTTTCAGCAGTGCTGTGCTGAGTCTTCATTTATTCACTCTAATTTAAGGTTCCGTGTGCCAGTAACACATTTTAACGTTTTTAGAAGGTCTCTTTCTATAAGTCTATAATATAGAACTAAACTATTGTTGTATGTAAAGTAAATAAGGTTTTAAAAATGTTTAAGAAGCTTAATTTAAAATTAAATTAAAATGCAGAGCCCCCCCTCGGACCAGGGGCCAGGACCCAGGCAGTGTGAGTGCCACTGAAAATCAGCTCGCTGCCGCAGGTTGCCTACCCCTGATTTAGATTGTAAATTCTTCAGGGCATGGGCCATCTACTATTCTCTGTTTGCACTTTGCCTAGCACAATGGGGACCCACTGTTAGTTGGTCCTTAGGCACTAAGGTGGTGAATATGATTTGTTATAATAGTAACTCTCCTGCCACTTTGAGCCAAGGAAGATGGCCTTGGGATGCGTAGCCTTATTTGGGGTGTGTTAGTAATGTTGATTTGATTTATCAACTTAATTTAATTTGTATTGTGATTATTTTAATTCATTAATAATAATACTTAATCATTTATATTAATTAAGATGGGTTTAGGCTCGCCAATTTGTTTGATCAGAAGATAAAAGTTCGTGTTTCGAATTGGGTTCCACAGAATTGATAAAGGGACCTTCGGGGGTATGACAGGAAGCTCACAGTGAGACAGATATAGTCATAACGACTCTTTATTAAACTCAGTGAAATAGTAAGTAAATTGTAAAACAGATAAAATTACAGAGTTACAATTGTATTACAGTTATTCAGCAGATACATATGATGATACAATATTATGTGCTGCAAACTTCGGTTAATATTCACACCCTGTTTTGATAAACTGGTGTTGGCCTCACCTCTGGCGGTTCTGGTTTCACAGCTCTTGCAAGGGAAACTAATGTAAAGAGCTGTCAAATCTACTTTGGAATTTACTTTTTAGGTCTACTAAATAATCTGATACACAAATTAAAATAAAGTTTAGACAGACCAAGCTTAGCTGAGTCCCTTTTGAACTTAAGGTTTGAAAAGAAAATAAGTGCGGTCTATTACTGGTTAATAGCCATCGTAGATGGATAGCATGAATACATAGTTGAAGATGGTGAAGTGTAGAGAAGAAGGAGGATGTCAAGGTGGGGGTGGGGATACCATAGTGAGGTAGGTTACCTCTTTTTATAGAAATAAATGCCGGAAATTCTTCCTCTTATGCCCAAATTTCAGTCTTCCCCCATAGAAATGTTAGGGTACGCTTACTCCATAGGCTAGTGTGTATGTGCGTATGGATGGCAGGTATCTGCGCACTTGTGGGGTACTTGTTAAGTCTGTGAGTGCAACTTTGAAAAATCTCCTTTGCTATTCTTCATTGTCTATTGGTCTAGGTAAAGGGTCTTAGACCTAAGCATACGCACTTTATTTGGGTATAGGAAAAACAGTTCCTTTTCTGGGTAAAAGGGCACAGGATGTAGCTATGCTAACTTTGCTTTAGCTTAAAATGCAGGTTTTTGTCCTGTAGGTTTCTTGCATTACAGCCAAATGTATTTTTAATATGAATTAATAAACCTATCACAATACTGTACTTATAAGAAAAGAGATATTTATGCAGGTGTTGCAAATAACGAAGCTAAGTCAGTTAGTTTGTTTTAGTGGAGCGCTTGAGCGGGAGTTTTTCACGTCTTTTTATTATAATTGGTTACATAAATTATTTTATTATGTGCATGTACTAACTTAGTTTAACTTTTTGCCCCTTCTCCTGATTGGTGCTTTATGCACTGCGTGTTCCAGTGGTAAACACCTAGTCGGCGCTTAATTAGTGTGTCTCCTGACCGGATGTGGGGGGGGGGAAACCACTTCAGCCGCTCTAAATTCGGGGGCGGTCTTTCTACCCCCTTAGTGCTTAAGAAGTGTAAAGTTCCTACATGCAGGGAAGCAGATGAATCCTGAGGGCTACAGATGTTACTGCCTAAAAATGAGATGGGGTTAAAACTATGGAATATTCTTTGTGACAAGTATCCCACAAATTCCACTGACCTCCCTTGTTTTCTTTGCCTGCAGTAGTGTTTCCAATTTCCAAACCTGATGTGATCTCGCAGCTGGAACGAGGGGAAGAACCGTGGGTCCCGGACCTCCAGGGCTCTGAGAAAGAAGTGCTCCCGAGAGCTGCCTTTGCAGGTGAGGAATTGGTTCAACAACTCAACAACTGCTTAGGAATGCAGGAAACATTTGGGCTGCCCTACAAAGACCCTGTGAGCTCTCCAAGTTCAGGATTGTTCCCTGCAGATGTGGAATCATTATGGCAGATGTCACTCATGGCTTCCCTCCTACCCTGACTGACAACTGGCAGCAGGTCCCTCCCCGATCTCACTTTCCCCTGAGAGATATGGTGCAATGAGGACCCAGAACTGATCCCTTCCTCTCTTCTCTGTGGAAGGGTTTGGGGAAAATCAGCACCTGATAGGTTTGATCTCTCCCAGATATATTTTGGTTTGTTCATCCCTTTTTCCATTCCTCTCTCTGACATTTCCTTTCTCTCAGGCACAGGGAGTGACCTATGTCTGGATTCTCTCTGTCTCCCATCCGGCGATGGGCTGGTGAGTGAGAACGAGGAGGAGAAACCCCAGCAGGAAGACACTGTGCAAGTAGATCCACATTGGATGTTATCAGGAAGATCCACAGGGAATGTTTCCAGGAGTTGTGCACTCCCAGAAAACACAAAAGCCTGTGAGACTCAGCAGAGGCCAGAGGAAAACTACAGTAGCCACTCAGACCTTATTCCACGCAACAGAATCAACTTGGAAGAGACACACTACATGTGCCATGAGTGCGGGAAAAGATTCAATCGGTGCTCACACCTTATCACGCATCAGAGAATCCACACAGGGGAGCTGCCCTACTCGTGCTCTGAGTGCAGGAAAAGCTTCGGGCGGAGGTCTCACCTTATCAGGCATGAGAGAATCCACACAGGGGAGACGCCCTACTCGTGCTCTGAGTGTGGGAAAAGCTTCAATCGGAGCTCTCACCTTATCGCACATCGGAGAATCCACACAGGGGAGACGCCCTACATGTGCTCTGAGTGCGGGAAAAGCTTCATTTGGAGCTCTCACCTTATCACACATCAGAGAATCCACACAGGGGAGACGCCCTACACATGCGCTGAGTGTGGGAAAAGCTTCAAACAGAGCTCATCCCTTATCAGACATGAGAGAAGCCACACAGGGGAGACGCCCTACACGTGCTCTGAGTGCGGGAAAAGCTTCAGTCAGAGCTCAAACCTTATTAGACATCACAAAATCCACATAAGAGAGAACTGTTATAAATCCCTTGACTAGGGCTGGCCAAAGTTTGTTTTTTTAATTACATTTGCTAATTCCCACATAGTGATTTTTGCACCATCTTCACCGTGGTGTCTCAGCTCCACCAGATCAGTTGCCTGCTTCTGCCTTTTGCAGCTCACCCTTCTTTGGGCTCAGTCCTGTGATCTTTTCTATCAACTCCTTTCCTTTGAGTCGTAGGTGTGTGTGTCCCTCCTGCCAGGAATGTTCATCAGCTCCAGGTGGGGGGACAGAGGTTTGATCCCAACAAGCTACACTGAGGCAAAAAGTACCTGTGCCTAACATCCACTAGGGGCTGTACATGACGTTGGCTGCTCAAGTTAGTGATCGTAATGTAAACATTTGTAGTGCAGATGCAGCCCAGGTGCAGGGGTTGGCATTAGCTTTCCCCTTGACCTGACCTAAACTCCATCACTTTTCCTAGTCTAAACAAACCCTGAGCATCACGGTTATATTGTTCCCCCATTTCACAGCAATTGTTAGTCATCGAGTTCTCCCTTGGGGAACCAATTGTTTCATTCCCAGTTGCTCTGATGTTGCTGCAGGTTGTGCTGGGGAGCAGATATTTTTATGATCATTTTCCACACTTAAAATATATTGAACTGTAACAAAGAGCAGGAACAGGGCAGGGATAGGGAAAAATGTCATTTCACCCCTGTAACAACAGACGTAGTTAGGGTAAGTCAGAGGGATTCCCTTATTCCCCATCACCATCCTCCCTCAATCCGTGCTAGAGCCTAAGAATCCTTTTCCTTTCCCCCGTTGTGGGATGGGAGACTTCCAAAAGTGCTCCCTGTGCTATAGCACAAGGCTAAGCTCAGAGAATAAACCCCAAATAGCCCCTGAGCTTTGCTTTTTGAATTCTGTGTTTCCGATTACTTCAAGCCTGGGCATTGTGATTATTTACCAGTTTCTTTATCACTGTTCCTACCACTGTTTCTGTAACATATTTTGTTTTTTATGGGACAGGGTTGTTATTCCTTTGCCTAACCCCAACCTGGAAGGCCAGGGTGTCTGTTTTCTCTGGCCCCTCCCCACACACAAAACTGACAGGGTTGCACCTGCCAGGAGCAAACAAAAAGTCCCACCGGTCACACACACAAAGCAGATAGACACACACAAGACACAGAAGAAACTGAATTATTTGAGTTATCAACATTTCCACTTTCCCACAGCATGTTAGTTCTGAAGGTTGTTTTAATTTGTTTATTTTCTTGGAACCAGAAATGGGGAAAGAGAACACTGGAGACAGTGGAATTACAGCAGGGAGGGATAAGTCTCATGATTTGTCACTAACCAAAGGCTTTGTGAACAGAGCGATAATGTTACTGAATGGTCTGGCTAACCCCCTGCAGTTAGAAACAATCAGCTCTACGGGTGGTAAATTTACAGAAGCTCTGCTGCTGATCATGAAATAGAAGCACATTACCTTTAAACAGCTGCTATTTCAGAGCCTGTGGAACTACAGCAAACAATGATCTGTGTTAAAGGAAAGTTGCCATTTCTCAGAGCGGGTTTGAATGTGTAGCAGGTAGTTTGGTCAAGCTTAGCTATTATATGTGTGTAACAGGCTCCTGCCCACCTCCAGCAGAGGTTTCAGTCACATGCGATGGCAGCTTACCGAATGTCACACAAATTAGTCCATCCCTCCCCATGTTCAGTCTCTGACCGGAATGTTCGAATGAGGCAGAGAACTGGGAAAGTATCGCAGTAGGAATACATTAAAAAGTGGGATTAATCAGAGCTGGGCTGCAGACAGAGCCTGTTCTACAGCTGGTGAAGTGACAGGGACACACTCCTGCTCGTGCTGGCTCTGAAATAACAGCAGAAGCAGATCGAAGAGAATGAGCTCATGGGCAGCTGCCCTGTCAGTGCATCACTCACCTGGCAGGTGTTACACAAAACACAGCACTTCCCCCCCACTGCCACCACTTCATTATACTGTCCATGGGGGTCTTTGTCCTTCAGGACTTTGATCTCTCCGGGTGGTCCATGGTGATTCATAACAGAGCCATTGGGGGAGCAGGAGTCATCCCAATGGAAATCTCTCCACTTCTTTCTCAGTGTTACCTTCTTAGCCCTGGCTTTGGAGATGACATTAGCCTTATCCTGTCTTGATTTTAGGTAGGATTTTCATCACCTTCTGGGGCTTGGCAGCTTACAACTTTTGAGGGCTTTTCTCTGCCTTTTTGGTCCCCGCTGCAGTCAGTACATTCTAGACATGGGCATGGTGACCTTCCTGAGGATCTTGACAGCTTTAGCCAGCTTCTTGGTGGCTATTTTCCTGCTCACAGCCACTGTCGTCTTCTCATGCCTTGTCCTGGGGGCCTAGCCGTTGGCTGAATGTGAAGGAGCCAAAGTGCTGGTGACTTTAGCCCGCACCAAGTGGCCTTTGCTTGTCAGACTCCTGAACCCCAACTGGATGTGGTTCTTGTTCTTCTGCACAACACAGCCCTGGAGAGGAGGGATCTGCAAATGTACATTCATATGATCCCTTTGTTTAATTGATGAAAACATAAACTAGACACTTAGAGGCTTGGAACTGATTTCAGCTGATGGACAGGTTTGCTAGGTTTTTATGCATTTGGACAGTGAAATGTTGAGTGTTTACATTCATTTCAAGCATCCCCGTATAGTGGAGCTCCTGAACATAATGGAGAATGGAAATCAAAATGTTTTCCCTTTTTTCAAAAATAAAGATAAAAAAATAAGAGGCTTATTAGAGGGCATTTGGATTTGAAGCAGGGACCACTTGATCTGCAGTCAAACACTCTACCACTGAGCTCTACTCCCATGAGAGCAGATGCTTTCCCCATTGTAGCTGAAGCACATCAGTGATTCCAATAGCAGGGGCAGGTTCTCTCTGGGGCACAGAGATTTTTCGGGGAGTTGGTGGCTCCTTTCTTTCCTCACCCTGGAGTAAACTCAGCTTTTTATTCCATGGTACATGTTTTATGGACTAACAACAGCAGCTTGAAGAAAGAGGAGAGTGAATATCTCACTCTCAGGGCTGAAGGTGGCCACGTCCCCTCTGTCTGACCGTTGCCATTGCAGGAGAGAAGGTTTCAATGGAATTGAATGCCCTGGCTCAGACTAGAGACACAGAAAGGTTTTGCTGTTCATTGAACAGCAAAGGAAATTGTGTCTGTATGTGAAACTGAGGAGGGACATGAAATGCCCACAGGGTGGCGCAATGCCCTAAGCTAAGGCAGGAGGGTGAAGGAATGGGGCTGAGGAATGACTGAAGTGGACTCACCTGGGATTGAAATGACATTTGTTTGTGTCGGGCAGTGAGAAATGTGACATTAATTCAGATGCAGGGTTGAGGCTTTTTTAGCTGCTTGTAGAACTTGAACTTGATTTCCCAGAAGGGAGAAAGGGAAAGTCTGGGGCGGCCTTTAGTCCCTGGCTGGAGCAGTGTATGAAAAAGGCTCCAGAGACGCAGCTGGCAATTACAGGCCACTGAGGCTAACGTCAGTATCAGGCACATTGGGTGGAATTGTAGAGCCCAATGATTAGACCCATCGGTGAAGGGAATTTGCTGGGTGTAGCGGGTGATTCCCTGCTCCTGCCCTGCGGGGCTTGAAGCAGCCCAGGAGAGGGCTGGGGCAAGGAGCCTGGGCTGATTGGGGGAAGCAGGCTCAGCTGGGGCCATGCCCCAGTCAGGCCCAGCTGGCCCCTATAAGAGGCTGTGAGCCAGGAGCCCAGTCAGTCTCCCTCTGTTTGTAGCGAGAGAAGGGCCTGGCTGCAGGGACCCAAGCAAGACACCTAGAGTGGGAGCAGGGCTGGGGAAGGGCCAGAGGAGCTGGGAGCTCTGGCCTGGAAAGCCCCAGGCTGCAGGCCTGACTCTAGGCTGAATAGGTGCAGGGCTGCAATGGGGCAGCCCAGGGGGAAGCAGAGGCAGCAGGTCCAAACCCCTTTGCCTGTGATGAGTGGCTCATACTGCAGTCTGCCCCAGTGAATGGGGGCTGGATGGAGACTGGGCAGTAGCCAAGACTGAGGTGAAGTGGGGATAGTGGGTGGGGGTTCTCCTGGGAGGGGGAGACCCAGAACTGTGGGGATACTGCCGGGGGTACTGCCAGGGTAAAAGGGGCACCAGGGTCCTGGGAGGGGCAGGGGGCCAGCTGCGGTAAGGCAGATCACCGGCTTGCAGAGGGTGCTCTGACAGCTGGAGAGCTAATTCCCACGACAAGCAGCAGGAGGTGCCACCGGGTGAGTCTGCCCCCGCTTACATTGGGGAAGAATGAACATGGTTTTTGTAAAGGAAAATCATGCCTCACGAATCTACTATAATTCTTTGAGGGAGTCAACAAGCATGTGGATAAAGGTGATCCCATGGATATAGTATACTTAGATTTTCAGAAAACCTTTGACAAGGTCTCTCCCCGAAGGCTTTGAAGCAAAATGGGATAAGATGGAAGGTCCTCTCTGGGATAGGTAACTGGTTCAAAGGCAAGAAAGAAAGGGTCTGATTTTCAGAATGGAGAGAGGTAAATAGTGGTGTCCTCCTGGGGTCTGTACTGGGTCCAGCACTGTTCAACATACTCCTGAGTGATCTGGAAAAAGGGGTAAACAGTGAGGTGGAAACATTTGCAGATGATACAAACCAACTCAAGTTAGTTACGTCCAAACGAGAGTGCAAAGTGTGACAAAAGGATCTCAGCAAACTGAGTGACCAGGCAGCGAAAAGGCAGATGAAATTCAATGTGGATAAATGCAAAGTAATGCACATGGGAAAAGATGATCCCAGCTCTACATCTAAACTGATGGGGTCTAAATTAGCTCTTACAACTTAAGAAAGAGATCTTGGAGTCACTGTGGATACTTCTCTGAAAACATCTACTCAATGTTCATTGGCAGTCAAAAAAGCCAACAAAATGTTGGGAAGTCATTAGGTAAGGAATGACTAGCAAGACATAAATATAATATTGCCTGTGTATAAATCTGTGGTATGCCCACATCTTGAATACTGGAGCTGGTCCCCCATCTCAAAAAGATGTATCGGAATTGGGAAAGGTACAGAAAAGGGCAACCAAAATGATTGGGGTGTGGAACAGCTGCTATGTGAGGTGAGATTAATAAGACTGAGGGGAGTTTTCAGCTTGGAAAAGAGATGACTAAGGGGGGGGGCTAGGATAGAGGTCTATAAAATGATGATGGGTTTGGAGAAAGTAAATAAGGAAGTATCAGAGGGGTAGCCGTGTTAGTCTGGATCTGTAAGGAAGTGCTATTTACTCCTTCTCATAACACAAGAACTAGGGGTCACCCGATGAAATGAATAGGCAGCAGGTTTAAAACAAACCAAAGGAAGTATTTCTTCACCCAACACACAGTCAACCTGGGGAAACTTTGCAAGAGGATGTTGTGAGGGCCAAGACTATAACAGGGTCCACCAAAGAACTAGATAAGTTGATGGAGGACGGGTCCATCATTGGCTATTAGCCAGGATGGGCAGGGATAGAAAACCATGCTCTTGAAGTGTCCCCAGCCTCTGTTTGCCGGAAGCTGGGAATGGGCGACAGGGAATGGATCGCTTGATGATTCCCTGTTCTGTCAATTCCCTCGTGGGCACCTGGCATTGGCCACTGTGGGAGGACAGGATTCTGGGTTGGCTGGACCATTGGTCTGATCCAGTATGGCCGCTCTTATGACCGATAGAGGGCAGTCCCCACCAGCAATATTTATATTTGGTGCACTGAAAGGGCCAACTTTCCAAAGCTGACCCAAAGGTTTAGTAAAAGTGTTTTGGAGAAAAACACTAACCAGAACAATGCGAATGAAAACTGGGAGGTATTGTTTAAGGAGCTTGTTAGATGGGGCATAAGCCACATTGCCTAATTAGCTGAGCTTGCAATGGCCTTCCACTCAACTGCCTGACATTTCTCCGTCTGCAAATGTGGTACCCATTTTAAAACCTAGATCCAATCAATTACAACATGTCCGGGAAGATTCTAGGCATCAATGATCTGATCATTGGGTTGATGGCGGTGAACAAGAGATTCTCATAAGGCTCCCTCCCTCCCTCTTCCCAAGAGCCACCCTCATCCTCTCTCCCCTTTCTGCTCCCGCATCCTCTGCAAACTTTCGAAGACAGATGCCTCGTGATGGCCTTTGCTCGTGGGGATGTTGCCTCTTGGTCACGGTTTCGGCCCTTTTGGGGGGAAGGATGCAGCAGATGGCGTGTGGCGGGGGGAGCCCAGGGCCTCCCATGGGCTCTGACCCAGGCCATTCTGAGGGCAACACTTTCTACCACCCCGCTATTGTCCTAAGTTCACAGTTTATCACAGGAAGCTCTGACGGGTGTCAGCTCACTGCTCAGTACCTCTTCTCAGCCGGGCGTGGCATGGCAGCTCTCTCCTTGGGGTGGTAGCTGCCTCTGTTATGCTGACGGATCCAGGTTGGTGACGCGGTGGTGGGCGGGACTGAACCGGGGACCTCTGGAGCTTAGTGTGTGGGTCTCTACAGCATGAACTAAAAGCCACCCGGCTGTTAGCGAGGGCTGTATAGAAGACATGTTTTATTGCTCCCTCTAAGTGATCTCGGTGCCACTAGCTGGGACACCCCACCACCCCCTGGAGGTGTGTGGGGGTTACGTACTTCCCCTAGCTGAGGAAGCGCATCCTGAGCTTCGGAGAGTTCCCAGCTGTAACCCCGGATGACCCCTGTAACAATGCGACCACTCGCAGGACACTATTGAGAGTATCAATTCAGGATAAATTGCTTGGAGCAGGGCAGTCGCAGCCCGAGGCTGGGTGCCCTTTACTATTAAAGCACATCACAGCAGCCATGCAGAGAGGACTTTGGTTTCACCCCACTGGCCAATTGGATGTCATACAAGCAATTCCCTCAGCTATTCCAGTTCCCTTCGATCACCACCAGCCCCGCTCCTTATGGGGATGAATGGTTATGAAAACCAAAACCCCAGTAAAAGAAAACGGGTTCTCTCAAAGGACCCCAAAGGACCAAGCCCCAGATGCAGGTCAATAGACGAGTCAGATCTTACCCACAAATCACGCTCTTGCAAATCCTTTAGCGTTGTTATGGAAAAATTGATCCATGTGTTGTGTTTTCAATCAGATCAGCCTGAGGCCTTTTATTGATTAGAAGCACGCAGGGGAGAACCGTTATGGAAACGGCCTCCCCAAAGCTGGTTACAGACAGCCTTATAAAGCTTAAAACCACAGTCGTAATATGCAAGTTACATACATAATTTCCTTATTATTTTGCTAAAAAAATATTGCAAAGTTAATGCTGATTGGAGCAGCAGTAAATTTCTTCCATATTAGGCTTTTCCTGTTATTACTTATCTGTTCTATGCGGTTACGTGTTGACAGTAGGGGATATTACCAAACTGTTTTTCAGTCGGGGACTGTTAGGACTTTCCACTGTCTCCTCTGTGCCCCCCTACTTGGCTTGTCTGGCCGGCCCTGGCAGCTTGACATGAGGCCTGGGCCTACAAGGCCTTGGATAACACTGGATATTCCCTTACAACATCTAAAATATAAAGGTTTATTCATAAAAAGAAAGAAATAGAGATGAGAGTTATAAAATTTTTAAAGGAATCAATTACACACAGTAATGGCAAAGTTCTTGGTTCAGGCTTGTAGCAGTGATGGAATAAAATGCAGGTTCAAATCAAGTCTCTGGAGTCCGTCCACAGCTGGGATGGGTCATTCAGTCCTTTGTCTAGAGCTTCAGTTTGTAGCAAAGTCCCTCCAGAGACATGAAGCTGCACTGAAAATAAGATGGAGACGAGGCATCAGCCTTTTATAGCCTCTTGCCATGTGGTCTTTGCTTTCTTTGTCCCAAGGACACTCTATCCAGCACGTGGCATAGAAAAACCTTAGAGTTCTGTCCATAGGCAGGTCCCTGCAGTCCTTGCTGAGTCACAAGGCGTATCTGCCTTCTCTCAGTGGGTCGATTGTAGAGCTGATGGTCCTTAATGGGCCATTAAGCAGGCTAGGCAGAACTGACACCAACTTGTCTGGCTGGGGTGTTCCCCAGAAGCAGAGCACAAGTTTGAAATACGGGCAGCATAGAGCCAATATTCATAACGTCAACAACAAAAATGATACACATCTAGAGATAGCATCATTATAATCAGCTAATCAGAACCTCTCCATAGACCTCTTACACGACAACCTTTCTACAATATTCACTGCAAATATAGAACAGCGGTCACAACGGTGATCTATACAGTTACAGATTATGTCAATAACGTCACAGGAGGTGACACGGCATCAGTGAGACTGATACTGGAATAGCCTCCAGTTTTGGTGTCCTCGTTTGAAAAAGATGTTGTGAAATTGGAGCTGGGGCAGCAAAGAGCCACCAAATGTTCTGAGGGCTGGAGAAAAATGCCTTCTAGTGAGCTACTGAAAGAGCTCAACCTGTCCAGCTTATCAAAAGAAGATTGAAAAGTGACTTCATTGAAGTGCCTTAATGGAGAGAAAGGATTGGGTATTAAAGGGTATTAAAGGTATTTAAAGGGTATTAAAGGGCAGCACGTAATGGAGGCTCGCGGGGGCTCAGCCTCCCCAAACCTTGCGTCGCCAAGGGGACAGTGGGGCCCATCACTAGGGGCCCTGGCCAAATTAGGCCCCCCTGGGAAAGTCTCCCCCATGTCGGCCCCAGGGCTGGAGGAGCTCCCACTCCCTGCTACGGCCCGGGGGCTGCAGCAGGGGCACAGAGCTTATCTGGTCTCGGGGCCGCAGCGGGGCAGGGGTAAAGGAGTGACAGGGTGGGGCCAGTGGGGGAAGGGGTGGAACAGAGGTGACAGTGGGTGGGGCCGTGGGTGGAAGGGGTGGAAGGGGGCGGAGCCACAGACAGAAGTGGGGGGGGCAGGGTTCCGGTGCTGGGGCCCCCACACTTGTTCTCCCTTTCCCTGGGCTTTGGCATCACTAGCCCCTGCTTAGCGAGTAGGGGTCAGTGGTCCCCAAAACGTGGGGCGTGACTCCTAGGGGGACACAGAGGAAGATTGATGGGGGCACCTCAGGGCCTGAGCCAGCCCCCATGGAGGGCAGGGAGGGAGCCCCACTCAGCCCCACTCTGTCCCAGCTCTTCCCCAACCCCACCCTCAGCCTGGGCCCCTGGCTCCCAGCCCGGCCTCGACCCCCTGACCCCTGTCCGCACCCCTCTCCCCAGCAAGCAACGGCCTCACTCCCAGCCCCGCTTCTCGACCGCGGCTTCCGAGGGGCCACAGCCATGGGTACGAGGGCGCAGTGTGACATGTTTGGGGCCCACTGGGTTAGGGTGACGTCCTCAATCACTTCTCTGCCGTCCAATGAAAGCGATTCCTCCCCCACCCACCCCTCTGTCAGGACGGCCTAGGTACGTTCCGCTGCCCTTCACTCGTACAGGAAGGAGAATAATATTTCATTCCACTCAATGCTAAAGTGATTTGTTACCCACCACCATCCCAAACTGGTCATTTTGGGGAAGTGGCCCCATCATGCTGCATAGCTAGGCAGAGTAGGGATGTCTGTGCAAACACGGCCTGTTCCTGAAGTCTTCCCCCAGCTCCTCACTAGATGTGACGGGGGAGCTCATTCAGCCCCTCCTTACGCTTAGTATTTAAATACTCCTTAGTGGCCCTATCTCTGCCGGCCTTAGATTTCTCCTCCTGTCACTATCTTAGAAGCTCAGATGAGGTGGCTGAGTGGTGAAGGTGATGGACTGCTAATCCATTGTGCTCTGCACGCATGGGTTCAAATCCCATCCTCATGGGCTGCATTTAGTCTTCACTCTCCTTTATAGACAACCATCTCCCCCCTTGGTACAATGACAGATCAAACAAGGTTGCTTCCTGCAAACAAAAACCTTCTCAGAATCTCAACTGCCCCTCCCCCCAACTTGCTTCAAATAAAATGCCTAAATCCCAGATTTCTAAGAAAATTCTCTAGTCCTGCATTTCTTAGTTTTTATCTCAAAGGGAACAGCCTCATAATCTGCCCCGAACACCCTGGGACCTCCCCAAATAATTAAAATATCCCCAACCTGAGCAAGGTCACAACAGTGAACCAGAGCTAGTGTCTAGGCCAAGCTGTTCTGAAGGAGACAACTCAACCATTTTCTCTCTGCTTCCCTTGGCAAAGTCTGACAGAAAACAAAATTCCCCAAACTGAAAATTTTCTGCTGAAAAACCACTACTAGTCTGTTTGGGGACTTTGGTTTGAATGTACTATTATTATTCTCTTCTGATTTCTGAATCAGTTTTGTCATCCAGGTGTATTTCCAGCTGTTGAGTTGTGGGGGAGAGAGGCCAACTCATAATGTCTCAACCCCACCTTTCATAGTTTCTTCCAACTGGCTGGGAAGTACCTTTGCTAGGATGTGAGTCAAGCAGTGCCCATTGTTGCTGTGCTATCTCGGAGACGTCTGCATTGTACACGGTTCCTGGGATAGTCCTTGGCAGTGTGGATCCCTTTAATGGGCCAGCAGCGGGTCTGGCTCCTCCATTGTCACACCTGAAAGGCTGGTGGTGGGCATTTCCCAACCTCATCTCAGTCACACTCACAGAGCAAAACTTCCCAGCCAATGCTACACACACAATCCAACACAATATTAATGTTCAACAGACCAAGACTTTTGAAATGATACCTGACCAGGCAGACTTTGAACAAACTGTATCATCATTGTATGAGATCGGTGAATATGGGGCTTCCAGGGTGCTGCTTTGAGCACAGCGTGCCACACCTGGGCTGACATTGCAATGGAGACGTACCCTTAGAGTCCATCTCTCCTGGGATAAAGATGGCAGCACGGCTGGCCTGGACCATCTGACGTGGGCTCATGGAGGTAAAGCTGAGAGGCTAAAAACTGTGGTGCAGATATTTGTGTTCACACTGAAGCCTGGGTTTGGAAACCCTCACCCCTCATGGGGTCTCAGAGGTTGGGCTCAAGCCCATATGTCTGCCCTGTAATTTTATAGTCTTGCAGCCCAAGCCCCATAACCCTGAGTCAGCTGACCCAGGCTTTGTGACAGGTGCCCTGGGTGTGTTAATCACAGTGTAGACATAACATTAGGTTACGTCTCCAGTGCAATGAAACACCCATGACTGGCCCGTGTTACATTAATCAGGGTCATGCGGCTTGGGCTGTAAAGTTGCAGTGTCCGTGTCTCGGCTCAGGCTCAGTCCCCTGCTCCAGGAGCCCAGAAGGTTGGGAGGGAGTTTAGCAAGTGGAAATGGTAAAACCGCAGGGGAGTAATACCCTGGACTCATGGCATTTCTCCATTGGTCTGTCTGCTCTGGGGCAGGGACAGAAACACGTCCTGCTGCTTTTGTTATTTCAAAGGGCAGGTCAGGATTTTCATTCTCATACTCGGTGCACAAAACAGGACTCCACCCTCGGCATAAACTAAACGAGCTGCCCACAGATTCTGGCAGCCACAACGAGCATTTGGTGTGAGAGCTCAGACCTGCCCCTGTCCCAGAAGGACGGGGTTGTCTGTGAGGGGACTGGACCACTGACCTATCAGCTCCTAACTCCCAAACTTTCAGTAACTCTATCCTCAGTGCCTGTGAGTGTAATTCAAACCATAAGAAAAACCGCACTAGGCTAGACCGAAGGTCCATCTAGCTCTGAATCTTGTCTTCTGACAGTAGCCAATACCAGGTGCCCCAAAAGCAACTCAGTAAGGTACCACTGGAACTTGAACCCAGGATCCCCTGTATACAAAACAGTGGTTTTAGCCAGCTAAGCCATGGTGCCTACAGCTGCTGAAGGGATCATGTCTGCACACACCTGACTCTCTGCCAAACTCCATCTAGGCCTGACAAGCTTTGCTTGTGTTTGGATTCAGTAAAGCAGAGGAGCAGGGGAAGTTTTACTCCCAAGGTTCTTTGGACAGGTCTACACTACAAAATTAGATCGGTGTAACTACATTACTCAGGGGTGTAAAAATTTTACCTCCCTAAGCAATGCAGTTATATCAGCCTAACCCCGGTGCAGATAGCGCTGTGCCAACAGGAGGGCTTCTCCCATCAACATAGCTTGGGGAGGGGCTTGGTTAGTGAAGATGAAGAGAATAGGTGGCCCATGGCTCTTGCATTTGGGGAGGCTGGGTGTGAGCGCTGGAAGCTCCCTGGAAGTGGGGGGCCCATTGGTGCCCAGACCATGGCACTGCCCCCCACCCTTCTCCTCTCTCTGAGGCCCCACCTGTGCTCCCCCCTTGCTCCTATTTGGCCACTTCCCACCCCCGCTCTTCCTCTTTGGCTGAGGACGGCTGAGCCACCTTTCGCTCGCTCCTCTCCTCCCCCAAGGCCTTCCTGCCTCCTGCTCGTGCCTCTCCACCCCCTACCACAAGGTCTGCCCACCAGCCGCCACCGCTCTGACCCATCCCTGCAACCCACCACGCACACCTCTGTGCCTCTCCCTTGAGACCTGCCCTGCCCACTGCGCCCACCTCCGAGACCTGCTCTGCCCACCGCTCGAACCTCTCTGCCCCTCCCCTGAGACCCACCCTGTCCACATCTATCTTCGGTCATCTGTTGTTATTCCATGAAGCATCAAGAATGGAATAAAAAGCTGAGTTTACTCCAGGGTGAGGAAACAAAGAAGCCACCAACCCCCTGGCATTGCTGCTTTAGTTAAAGTGTTTAGTTAAAACAGCTATTGAATGTCCTCCCTATGCCCCTTGTGTCACCAGAGCACATTCATGCTAGCAGTTCGTGGATGGCAACAGAGAGCAGTGCACTGTGGGCAACTATCCCACTGTGCAACTGACTGCAGGGTGTTTTGGGAAGGGTTTGCAATGCCTCACGGGCTGGTACAGCATCACATGATGCAGGTTTCTCTATCCCACCGTTCCACGAGCACCTTACTAGATTACCAGCTGCTTTTCAACTGCAGCGTGCGTGGCGGGGTAGAGACTGTTTGTGTTCTGGGGAGAGACAGTGTGTGTACTGGGGAAGAGTGAGTGTGTTCACAGAATCATAGAATTCAAGATCAGAAGGGACCATTATGATCATCTAGTCTGACCTCCTGCAAGATGCAGGCCACATTAGCCGATCTACCCACTCTTTTAGCAAGCGACCCCTGCCCCATGCTTCGGAGGAAGGCGAAAAACCTCCAGGGACACTGCCAATCTGCCCTGGAGGAAAATTCCTTCCTGACCCCAAATATGGCGGTCAGCTGAACCCCGAGCATGCGGGCAAGACTCTCCAGCCATACCCTCTGAAAAAGGTTAAGAATATCATATCATTGACCCAATTTGACCCAATTAAGTACCAGTTTGGCATTAATTGACCTAGGTAGGAGCTAGGTAGGAGCGGATCACTATTATCCCTACTCGAAAGAGAGAGAAGCTCAGGCTGAGAAAGGAGAATTGACTTCTCTTAGGTCACACAGCCAGTCAGGGGCAGAGTTGGGAATAGGACCCAAAAGCCCTGATTTTCAATCTAACCATCGGATCTTGAATTTCATACACTGAATAACCTGAATAAAGTGCTCACAGATGAGCTCCAGACCAACAACAGTGCACACGAATTATTCAGCAAGTATTTGAGGAGAACTGCAACATTTGAGAGAATCATGAACTGCTCAGAGACCATTAATGCAGAGAAGCAGCAAAATTCATCAAACATAGAACTGGTTCTGACTTATTTCCTTGGTCTTAAAAGAGAACAACAAGGACCTGAGTCTCCTCCCTGTCAATAACCCCCTGGTCAGCCAATCAGGGTAGAGACTGAGGATTCTCACCAGAGAACCCAAAGGATGGGCCAGGTCACTGGTGGGGATCACTGCCCGAGCACTATTTCAGCCCCACATTTTTGGGTGGACCTCCCACAGTGGGAGCTGCAGAGCACTCCCCCGCAACACACACACACACACCCCTACCTCCTGGTGTTGGGAGGAGAACAGGAAAAAGGACAAAAGAAGCAAGAGACAAAGAGAAAGGAGGGAGGGATGGATGGAGGAAAAGGTGAAACAAAAAGGACAAACCCTAATCTCCCCAATGATTCTAAGGGACAAAATCCCAGGTGCGCAATAAAATTCTGCCTCCTTAAGCTCGTGTTTTCCATGCCTAGAATTCAACTCTCACCAGATGGATCAGACTGAAAAGGTTTCAAACCTCCAGGAGGCTCTTACCTTCTAAACAGGGATGGCTGTTTTCTAGTAAAATCACTAAAAGGGAAGGAGGAAACTCAAAAGAGGTTCCTCCTGGCGCTCACGTCCGTGAACCCGAATACTCTCTCAGTCCTCAAAGAGAGACCTGGAGAAGGAGACTTGCTGAAGCAAAGCCACAGGGGTCTCTGAGGTTTCCCTGGCCCCTCGCCCCTGTCCTGCCTGGCTGATGTCAGCATCTCTCTTTGAGGTCACCACCTCCCCACCACCTTGGACCAATAGTCTGAGGTCCTGCCAAAGGCCTTTGGGATGTCGCTGCCACACGCCTCCCTTGCTGTGCCAATGTCCTGCCCCAGGCCAGGCACTCTGGAGGTTTGAGCTACTCCCTGTGGATCACCCCACTCAAGGAGTGTTTGTTCTAGGCAGCAAGCCGGCTAGACAGGAAAACCTCAGACGCTGCTCCCAATGCTACACTCAGTTTGCCAGAAATTAGTCGACTTTATGGTCAGAAGAGACCATTAGAGCATCTAATCTGACCCCCTGCATATCACAGGCCCCCTGTATGACACAAGAGCTACTTGGGTCTGTTCCTAGAATGGAAGCCGCATATTAAACAAGTCCCAACAGGTTTGCTACACCCTGGCCTCCTCCCATTCTCCACCCGTGAATGTTTTGGCTACTCCAACCTCCAAGCCAGACTGCCCAAGCCTCCCACGTCCTGTGTATTTGCTGTCCCTTCAGCAGGAACCCACCAGAACCCCACCCCCCAATAATCCCTACCTGAGCTGGCTACACTGCAGCCATTTCCCTTCCCTGTCCCATGGGAGGATGGGATGAGCTGGAGCGAAACATGGACGACATCCTGCAGCCTGGCAGGGCGAGAAGGGCAACTGTGGAGGTTTCAGAACAGGCTTTAGTTCATGTCACATCACGATTCCCCCAGGATCTTTCCCTGCAGAGACACAGCCTAGGCTCTGCCATGCTGGGAACATGCTCCAGCTCTTTATTGCAGGGGAGACCTGGCCCCTCCTGCCAGGCTAAGCCCACAGAGAGATTTTTCAGCCTCCCCAGTAATAAAGTCTCTGAACAAAATGCTGGAAAGGAGCAGAACCAAAGGGGCTGGGCCGGCTCCATAGGGACACTGGCTCCTCCCTTCCCCTTCTGTGCGGCCATGTCCTGTCGCTGGCAGAGATCGGCCCCCCCATCTCCCCCCCAGAGGCAGACGTGTCTGCGGGCTCCCCCAGCCAGCACCTACTAACCCCCACCCACATTGGGGGAGTGACACAGGACAGCAAATTCCACCTACCCAAGGACAAATCGCTGCAGATAAACGGGCTGGGTTCACATCCCAAAGCTGAGGAGAATTTAAGAATTATGGAGAAAATAGGGAAAATGAGAGACTAGAGAGTCAATAATTTTAGGGAAAACGGGGGAATCTCCTTGGATTTTCTAGCCACATGTGGGGAGGGGAGAGAGAAGGGGAAGAACCAGAGAGAATTGTTCTCAGGTTTTGAGATGGAAAGAAATGGCACAAGCAGGAAAAGGATGTGAGTAGCTCACCCCCGTGACCATAGGCGTGCGCAGCACATTTCATTAGGGTGCGCACCCAGGGAGCCCTGCCCTAGCCCCACCCCATCCACTGCCTCCCACTTCCTGCCCCCTGGCTGCCCCCCTCAGAACCCCAACCCCCCCTGCTCCTTGTCCCCTGACTTCCCCCTCCTGAGACCCCCCCCACTGTAACTGCCTCCCTAGGACCCTACCCCCTACCTGTCCCCCTGACCCTTATCCACACCCCTGCCCCCAGACAGACCCCCGGGACTCCCACGCCCCATCCAACCACTCCCCGCCCCCTGACAGGATCCCCCAGAACTCCTGACCCATCCAACTCCCTCTGCTCCCTGCCTGCCCCAACCCCGCTCCACCCCCCGAACCCTCAACCCATCCAACCCCCCTGCTCCTTGTCCCCTGACCGCCCCCTCCAGAGTCCCCCCCACCCACTAATCACCCCCCCCCCACTATCCAACCCCCCTCCCCACCTCCTGGCAGCTCTGTCTAGTGGCTGCTCCCACCCACACACTCAAAGTGGCAGAGGAGGTTCCCTCTCCTTCGGGGGGAAGGTTGCCTAGTGGTTAAGGCACAGGTCTCAGGCTCAGGTGTTCTGGGGTTGAGTCTCTGCTCTGCCACAGACTCCCTGCTTAGCCTTGGGAAAGTCACTTCACCTCATTGTGCCCCAGATCCCACCTGCCCAATGGGGCCAACACTGACCCTGCCTCCTGGGCTAAATCCATCCATGGCTGGGTGATGGGGCTGGGCCCCCAGCATAGCTCCAGCCCAGTAAGGGGCTTCTCCAGCTCGGCTCCTCCCCCCTCCCCACACCGGTATCTGGAGCTTCTCCTCCCCCCAACCTCCCCCAGCCCCAGACGAGCTGGGCTCCCCGGGGCACCCGCCGCTGCTGTGGCTGGAGCCGAGCCTGGCGGGCAGGGAGCAGCGATTCACACGGGGCCCTGGCAGAGCCCCCAGCCCGAGCGGGGCGGGGCAGCCCCAGGGGAGCGGGGAGGCTCTGCTGCTCCTGGCCCCGCCCCCCCACCGACCCCTGGGGCTGTTTGGGGGGGGCTCACTCAGCCCCCCAGGAGCGGGGGGGGAGCAGCGGAGCCTGCCCAGCAAACAGCTGATCGCAGCTGCGCCCAGGCCGCCCCCGGGGAAAAGCTCCGCGGAGGAGGCGCCACAAGCTGCCGGCAGCGGGTCATTCCCGGGGGGCCCAAGCACCCGCCTGCAGCCGCCGCAGCCTCCCCCCCCCGGAGCCCCCATGGGAGGGGAGGAGCAGCCTCCCCAGCCGGGGCTCAGGGCATCGGGGTGCCGGGGCTCCCCCCATGCGCACGCCTGGGCCCGGGACACTCACACACACACTCTGCCCCGGGGCTCCCCTGGTGCCCAGAGACCGATCAACCCCCCGCAGCTCCGGCCTCTCCCCTCCCCTCCCGCCAGCCGCACCCGGGGGAACCCCGGGCCCCAGGCTCTGTCCCCACCTGGAGCCCAGCAGGGCCGGGGGCAGCTCCTGCTGCAGCTGAGAACAGCGGCTCCGCTCCGGCCCGGGCGGCTCCAGCGCTGCTGGCAGCACGTGGCCACCAGGGAGCAGCTGCTGAGCCCGGGCTCCTGCATCACAATGTGCCAGAGCCCCGCCCCCAGGAGCTGCCCCGCCCCTGGGCTGTGCCAGAGCCCCGCCCCTTGGAGCTGTCCCGCCCCCGGGCTGTGCCAGAGCCCCGCCCCCAGGAGCTGCCCTGCCCCCGGGCTGTGCCAGAGCCCCGCCCCCAGGAGCTGCCCCGCCCCCGGGCTGTGCCAGAGCCCCGCCCCCCAGGAGCTGCCCCGCCCCCGGGATGTGCCAGAGCCCCACACCCAGGAGCTGCCCCCCCTCTGGGATTTGTTCTCCTGCCTCCTTCTTCCCAGCACCTACCGCTCCCAGCTGCTCCCTTCCTGTGTCTGCAAACACCCCCCCCCAGGCGGGCTGCAGTGCTCGCTGGGGCTGGCTCCTGTGGCTGAAGTTCCCTCCATCTCTGCTCACCTGGGGAGGGAGGGATGAAGAGAGGAGATGGTCGCAGGGTGTAAAAGCAAAATGAGGGGGTAGGAAAAGAAAGACTGTTTGGAAAGGTGGGGTTTTTGTGGGGTGTGTGTGATCCAGATGGAGTCAGAAGAAGTTGGACAGCAGAGGCTCAGAGAAATTGAGGGGAACCCCCGGGGTGTCCCAGTGTTGGCCAGGGATCGTACAGCACCTTGCACAATATGGGGTCCGATCTCAGTCATGGTCTGTGCAGCACCTGGGAGCCCTAATATCTGTTTCCTGATCACAGGCACTAGGGATGGAGTGAGGGAAACCTCAGCACCTGAAGGGTTAATGCAGCCCTGTGTGCAGCCCCTGCTAGGGTGACCAGACAGCAAATGTGAACAATCGGGACAGGGAGTGGGGGTAATAGGAGCCTGTTATGGCCCCAAAAGGCCCGAGGTACTCTGCAAGAACGAGACCGACTCCACGCTGAGAGTAATTGGTTTTAATGAAGGTAACGTGACACATCTGCAACGGGGACCCCAGGCGTTGCTGTCACTGAGACGGGGACCCAGCGCCCTGTAGCTCGGCCTGGGGTGAAGTCCTAAAACAAACACAAAGCATGCTCATTTTATACAAACAGCAGCATATCAGCTCATACATAATGCAATAGAAACTCTCCACCCTCCGGGGCTGCCCCCCTGGCCAACAGCCAGGGGCTTGCCACGCAGCAGTCCCAGCCGGTTACAGCAGGTTAAAACTAGCATGCCGTGTCCTACAGTAACCGGAGGCTGAGAAAGCGGAACTGCCTAAGCTAAGCCGTAACAGAATCTTCCGTGGTTCCCTAGCCTCCTACATTCCTCCCCTCGCTTTCTCAAGCGCTCCGGTACAACAACAGCAGCATAACCTTAAGCTAATCTAACAATACAAGCACTAGCATTCCCATTTGTCTGCAGGCGCTTAAACAACAAAGAAAATTACACAGAGAACAGAGAAAATTGCAGTCTAAGCCAGATTTTTCCACTTCTATTACATTGTCCGTTACAGGGGGCGGGACTGAAGAATCCCAAAACAACCTCAGAGCTTCATCGCACACATGGCTTCCACCCTGAGGAATTACGAACGAGAAATCCAGTTCCGCCCACACACCTAACGCCCAAATGAACAGAGCAGAAAAACAACAGTAACCGGTTAAACAAAACAGAACCAAAACTAGATAGTGCACCAAAACCAAATGGTATTTCCTTATTCTATTAGGGCTCACCTTTAATCATGCAATTCTTAACATATAACATCAACAGTACCAAACAAAGCAAACATAAAATAACAAGGGTAAAACAGATAAATGGTGTAAATTCTGCAGGGCTCCCCCAGACATAATTGCTCACCAAACTGTGACAAATTTCTGTTACCAATTTATCCCTCGTGTCAGGTGATCAAACTGACAGGGGGGGGGGGGAATAGAGAAAACACACCATGTAACCACATTCATCCTCCCCATGAACCTGGCAGGATTCGGTATGTGAGAGCCCTCACCCCCCAACCTAACCGGTCCCCATGCTGGGGAGGAGCACTGTGAATATACACACTTCCACCCAGACAGTGTCCAGGTATGTCTCTACAGCCCCAAATCAGATGGTACTCCTAATGTATCTGTAAGGGCAGTGGGCCATCCTGGTGCTTAAAATCACTCCGAATGGCCATTAAGGATTTTAAATGTACTAAATCCCACAGCAATGCTTTCCCAGCCTCAGTAATAGCCCATACCATCTCTGCCAGTAGCTTCTAAATCCTAAAACTAATGGCGGAAATGACATGTAACTCACCAACTCCAGCCTGTACTTCGGTTAGCAGAGCTCCAACAATAAAAAACTAAATAAGGGCAATATCATTTACAATCCAATTAGGGAGGGCAATACATGCTAAAAATTTTATCCAAAACACAGGGCGCAGCCTGTAGAATAAATCCCAAAATCCAATTAATATCACATTTCTCAGCAGGAGTCCCAAATTTCTTCCTGCCAATGTACAATTCTTTGTTTCTTCACCAGGGTCAGTTCTTAATGTCCTTCCTGGTCAGGAAGTCCTGGACTTTGGCAATGTCAGTGGTGTGAGTGTTTCTTCTTCTTTCCCAACACAGTCGTGGTTCAGCTCCTACAGGGGAAAGGTCACCAGCACTTCACCTTGCCCCCCGCTCTTTATTTTTGCTGTCCAGAACGCACAGTGGAGCTAGAAGGAGAAATAGGCCAATCATCAGTAGGAGAATTCCCCTGATGTGGAGGGGTCTTTTTTGTAGCGCTTCTTTACCCGTGAGAAAAGAAATCTAACACATTCCGGTAGTGCCTGGCCAAGTTTTACAGCTATCCCAGCGGCTTGGACACAGTAAAGCCCCCCCCCCCCCTTTTCTTGGTTGTCCGCCAAGTCTTAGCTGTAAGCATGTCCTTGACTGGGGCCAGTCTCTTATCTTTAGCTTTCTTCAGTTAACTCATTCTGTTCTTTTTCCTCCCCTTGGCTGCTTTAACCTGCGCATCCTGTGTCAGGACACCCAGCTGATGCAGCTCATACCGGAGAAGCATAACGGTGTTCCCGGCACTGTCCCAGACTCGGACCAGCCAGCGTAGGATGCCTTCTCCAGGCCCCTGCCAAAACAACTCACTCGCTTGTAGGTCCGAACGACCCCCGGGGCCACGGCACGGGCCTCTGCCTGCGCCGTGCACTCCAACGTCTTCCCGTCCAGGGCCCGCTGTCAGCGGAGCACCTCCTCGTCCTGGGCCCGGAGCGCGGTGAGGAGGAGCCATCCCAGCTCTCCCATCGCCCGCCGCTCTGTCCCAGACCGCCGGTTCGCCCGCAGCCGCTGCACCCCTCGAGAATCCGCTCGGGGGTAATCCCAGCCGACTTCTGGAACTCCGGCCAATCGGCTGGAGCCGCCCAGCCTGCCAAAATCCGCGCTACCGGCCCCCAGCAATCCGACTGGGGCCACCCGGGTATGCGCTGTAGGGACAGCATCGGCTTCCCTACCTCCCCTACCTTCGGCCAAAACGGCATCGTCTCGCAGAGTACCCTGCTCGCTGCGCCACTTGTTATGGCCCCAAAAGGCCCGAGGTACTCTGCAAGAACGAGACCGACTCCACGCTGAGAGTAATTGGTTTTAATGAAGGTAACGTGACACATCTGCAATGGGGACCCCAAGCGTTGCTGTCACTGAGACGGGGACCCAGCGCCCTGTAGCTCGGCCTGGGGTGAAGTCCTAAAACAAACACAAAGCATGCTCATTTTATACAAACAGCAGCATATCAGCTCATACATAATGCAATAGAAACTCTCCACCCTCCGGGGCTGCCCCCCTGGCCAACAGCCAGGGGCTTGCCACGCAGCAGTCCCAGCCGGTTACGGCAGGTTAAAACTAGCATGCCGTGTCCTACAGTAACCGGAGGCTGAGAAAGCGGAACTGCCTAAGCTAAGCCGTAACAGAATCTTCCGTGGTTCCCTAGCCTCCTACAGAGCCTATATAAGAAAAAGGCCCAAAAATCGGGATATCCGGTCACGCTAGTCCCTGCTGCGCTCATGAGGGGTTGGCTTAGAGAGTTGTGCTAATAACAGCAGCAGAGAGTCCTGTGGCACCTTATAGACTAACAGACGTATTGGAGCAGGAGCTTTCATGGGTGAATCTCCACTTTGTCAGATGCACCAATAGTCCCATATGGTCTAGTGGTCAGGATTCCTGGTTTTCATCCCGAGGGCCTGGGTTCAACTTCTGGTGTGGGAACAGTGCAGAGCTTTTGCCCAGAGTGGAGACAGGAAATGAAAGGAACAGGAAGGGATCCTGCCAGCAGGGGAGTTGGACAGTGTGGGGAGGGGATCCCAGAAGTGGGGGTGGGGGGCAGAGGTCTGAGCAGAGACCAGGGAAGGATCCCAGCAGTGTGGGAAGTTGAGAGCACAGGCCTGGCATGGGGACCTGGAAGAGTGAATGTGTCCCTCTAAACCCATCAACTGCAGACTAGGCAGGACTGGAAGAATTACCTATTTGTTGGTAAATGTCAATTTCTGTGTAAACGCACAACCCAATGGCAAAATATTTCCATCGATAATTATCAAAATTGGCAGATGGGCAAAGTAAGAAACATGCTGCTTGAGAACTTACCCTGTTGTAGGAGCAGCAGTGATCTGTGTGCTCCGTATAACCTGTATGCCCAAAAGGTCTGTTACACTCCCCCCACCCCCCGCCCCGTCTCCTCTCCCTCTCTGAATGCCTGTGAAGTGGCTTTCCCCCTCCCCCCCTCCTGCAATGCTTGTGGGATGAAGGGGCTGGTTGAACAGCTGGAAGATCAGAAGAGCTCCTAGATAGACAAGGTGTCTGGGACTCTCATTAGGCAGCATTGTGAAAGCACAGCTGAGCACAGGGCCCCTTCCCCTTTTAAGGACCTGAACCTCATGGCCTGCGGCTAGAGATGACTTGGCTGCATCCGGTGGGGCACACTCCACCTCAGCCAGTGTCCATGCAGGGTCCATGCTCTGGGTGTGTGAGTGCTGCCTAATGAGAGTCCCAGACACCTTATCTACCTGGAAGCTCTTCTGATCTTCAACCAGCCCATTCATCCCACAAGCATTGCAGGAGGGAGCGGGAGGAGGAGGGGGAAAGCCACTTCACAGGCATTCAGAGAGGGAGAGGAGACAAAAGCGAGGGGGAGGGGAAGTATAACAGACCTTTTGAGCATAGAAATCACTGCTGCTCCTACAACAGCAGGGACAGGCCACTAGGAGCTGAGAAAAGGAAGCCACCATGTTTCTGCCTGGTTTCAAACCAGGGACCTTTTGCATGTTAAACAAACGTGATAACCACTACACTACAGAAACTCTGTAATGGAGTTGTGCCCTTCCCTTCATAAGAACGGCCATACTGGGTCAGACCAAAGGTCCATCCAACCCCATAACCTATCTGCAAACAGTGGCCAATGCCAGGTGCCCAAGAGGGACTGAACCTAACCGGAAATGATCAAGTGATCTCTCTCCTGCCAGCCATCTCCACCCTCTGACAAACAGAGACTAGGGACACCATTCCTTACCCATCCTGGCTAATATCCATTAATGGACTTAACCTCCATTAATTTATCTGCAAAAAGAACAAAGAGAACATGTGGCACCTTAGAGACTAACAAATGTATTTGAGCATAAGCTTTTGTGGGCTAAAACTCACTTCATCGGATGCATGCAGTTAAAAATTCAGTAGGAAGATATATATACACACAGAGAACGTGAAAAAATGGGTGTTGCCATACACACTATAACGAGAGTGATCAGTTAACGTGAGCTGTTATCAGTAGGAGAAAAAAACCTGATGTTGGGAGGGGAACAGCAGAAAGGACAAAGGAAGCAAGAGACGAAGAGAAAAGAGGGATCAGACAGTGGATGGAGCAAGAGGTGAAACAAAAAGGACAAACCCTTATGTCCCCAGTGATTCTAAGGGACAAAATCACGGGTGCAGAATAAAATTCTGCCTCCTTAAGCTCGTGTTTTCCATGCCTAGAATTCAACTGTCACCACATGGATCAGACTGAACAGTTTTCAAACCTCCAGGAGGCTCTTACCTTCTAAACAGGGACGGCTGTTTTCTAGTAAAATCACTAAAAGGGAAGGAGAAAACTCGAAAGAGGTTCCTCCTGGCGCTCACGTCCGTGAACCCGAATACTCCCTCAGTCCTCAGAGAGAGACCTGGAGAAGGAGACTTGCTGCAGCAAAGCCACAGGGGTCTCTGAGGTTTCCCTGGCCCCTTGCCCCTGTCCTGCCTGGCTGATGTCAGCATCTCTCTGTGAGGTCACCACCTCCCCACCACCTTGGACCAATAGTCTGAGGTCCTGCCAAAGGCCTTTGTGATGTCACTGCCACACCCCTCCCTTGCTGTGCCAATGTCCTGCCCCTGGCCAGGCACTTTGGAGGTTTGAGCTACTCCCTGTGGATCACCCCACTCCAGGAGCGTTCGTTCTAGGCAGCAAGCCAGCTAGACAGGGAAACATCAGACGCTGCTCCCAATGAGACACTCAGTTTGTCAGAAATTAGTTGACTTTATGGCCAGAAGAGACCATTAGAGCATCTAATCTGACCCCCTGCATATCACAGGCCTCCTGTATGACACAAGAGCTACTTTGGGGGCAAACACATTCCAGAAAGGCATCTAGTCTTCATGAAATGACATCAGGAGATGGAGAATCCACCACTTTCCTTGGTAGCTTGTTCCTGTGGTGAATCATCCTGACTGTTGAATATTTGTGCCTTAGTTGTAATATGAATTTGTCTCTTTTCACCTTCCAGCCATTGGGTCTTGTTATTCCTTTCTCTGCTCAATTCAAGAGCCCTTTAATACCCAATCTTTTCTCTCCATTAAGGCACTTCAGCACTTCAGTGAAGTCACCTTTCAATCTTCTTTTGATCAGCTAAGCAGGTTGAGCTCTTTCAATAGCTCACTAGAAGGCATTTTTCTCCAGCCCTCAGAACATTTGGTGGCTCTTTGCTGCCTCAGCTCCAATTTCACAACATCTTTTTCAAACGAGGACACCAAAACTGGAGGCAGTATTCCAGTATCAGTCTCACTGATGCCGTGTCACCTCCTGTGACGTTATTGACATAATCTGTAACTGTATAGATCACCATTGCAACCGCTGTTCTATATTTGCAGCCAATACTGTAGAAAGGTTGTCGTGTAAGAGGTCCATGGAGAGGTTCTGACTGAATTATTATAATGATGGTATCTCTAGATGTGTATCATCTTCGTAGTTAAAGTTATGAATATTGGATCTATGCTGTCCCTATTTCAAATTTGCGCTCTCCTTCCGGGAAACACCCCAGCCAGACAAGCTGGTGTCAGTTCTGCCTAGCCTGCTTGATGGCCCATTAAGGACCATCAGCTATACAACTGACCCATTGAGAGAAGGCAGATACGCCTTGTAACTCAAGCCTGGTCTACACTAGGCGTTTAAATCGGTTATAGGAGCCTAAAACCGATTTAACGCCACAACCGTCCACACTAGGAGGCACCTTATATCGATTTTAATGGCTCTTTAAACCGGTTTCTGTACTCCTCCCTAACGAGAGGAGTAACGCTAGTATCGGTTTTACCATATCGGATTAGGGTTAGTGTGGACGCTGATCGACGGTATTGGCCTCCGGGAGCTATCCCACAGTGCACCAGTGACCGCTCTGGACAGCATTCTGAACTCGGATGCACTGGCCAGGTAGACAGGAAAAGCCCCGCGAAGTTTTGAAATTCATTTCCTGCTTCCCCAGCGTGGAGATCTCAGCATCACAGGTGACCACGCACAGCTCATCAGCACAGTTAACAATGCAGTCTCCTGAGAATCGTAAAAGAGCCCCAGCATGGACTGCACGGGAGGTACTGGATCTGATCGCTATCTGGGGAGAGGATTCAGTGCTAACAGAACTGCGTTCCAAAAGACGAAATGAAAAAGTATTTGAAAGAATTTCTAAGGCTATGACGGATAAAGGCCACAGCAGGGACTCAGTGCAGTGCAGAGTGAAAGTTAAGGAGCTCAGACAAGCCTACCAGAAAACCAAAGAAGCAAACGGAAGGTCCGGGGCAGGTCGAAAAACATGCCGCTTCTATGCTGAACTGCATGCAATTTTAGGGGGCTGCGCCACAAGTACCCCACCCCTGATCGTGGATTCCGAGGTGGGGGTTGTAATCTCTGCCATGGCTGAGGATTATGCAGACGGGGAAGATGAAGATGAAGAAGAGGAGGAAGACCTAGCAGAGAGCACACAGCAGTCCGTGAGCCCCAAAAGCCAGGAGCTTTTTATCACCCTGACGGAATTACCGTCCTCCCAGCCCTCACAAGCCACTATCCCAGACAATGACGCCATGGAAGGGACCTCTGGTGAGTGTACCTTTGCAAATAGCAAACATTGTTTTTTAAGCAAGCCTTTTTTAATGATTGATTTGCCCTGAGGACTTGGGATGCATTCGCAGACAGTATAGTTACTTAGAAAAGTTTGTTAACGTGTCCGGGGATTGAGAGGAAATCCTCCAGGGACATCTCGATGAAGCGCTCCTGTAGGTACTCCAGAAGCCTTTGCAGAAGGTTTCTGGGCAAGGCAGCCTTGTTCCGCCCACCATGGTAGGACACTTTACCACGCCATTTATGTAGCAAGTAATCAGGTATCATTGCGTGGCAAAGCATAGCAGCGTATGGTCCCGGTGACTGCTGGCATTCAAGAAGCATCCGCTCTTTATCTTGTTCTGTTATCCTCAGCAAAGTGATATCGTTCAGGATAACCTGGTTAAAAATCAGGAATCTAAGAAAGGTGGGTGGCCATTTTTCTACTGGGTTCGTGGACTGCAGCAGCTTAAAAAAAAACTTTCCTGCACGTAGCGAAGCGGGGGGAGGGAAGGAGTGAAATGCCGATGATCTTTTCTGTTGTGTTTGGTCACCGGCGATCTTCCCCAAGCTACCAGACACGCAGTGGGTGGGGGGGGGGTGGGAAGTTTGTTGATTAGCAGGGAGCTAGCGTGGTATTAGCCATGCGTTGCGGGGGAGGGGCAAATCACTACAGAAGCCGAAAGACAGTGGCTTACCATGGCCGCATGCAAGCTGAATTCTGATGCCTGGACCTGTGTCTGTGAGATCTGTAACTGCAGAGCTGCAAGCGCTCACTATTAAGATGAAAAATGCGACCTTGTAGGGAAATCACATGTGCTAGGTGAATAGTGCAGTTCACTGTGAAAGAGTATAACCATTGTTTGTAAAATGTATCTTTCTAAATATTTATCTCCCCCATGCAGCTGCAAATTTTTCAACCATCCCTCCTCCATCCCAAAGGCTAGCACAGATAAGGCGGAGGAAAAAGAAGACGCGAGATGAGATGTTCTCGGATATTATGGAAGTTACGCGCAATGAAAGAGCTCATCTGAATGAGTGGACGGACGTGGTGTCAAATTACAGGAAAGAGGCCAGTGAACATGAGGACAGGAGGGACAACCGAGATGAGAGGTGGCGGCAGGAAGACCGGCAGGAAAATCAGCGGTTGCGGCAGGAAGATCAGCAGTGGCGGCAGGAAGATCAGCGGTGGCGAGATGCAACTCTGGGGCTGCTGCGTGATCAAACTGACATGCTCCGGCGTCTGGTGGAGCTTCAGGAACGGCAGCAGGATCTCAGAGTGCCGCTGCAGCCCCTGTATAACCACCCTCCCCCCTCACCATGTTCCTTAGCCTCCTCACCCAGACGTGTAAGAACGCGTGGGGGGAGGCTCCGTGCACCCGCCCACTCCACCCCCGTGGACAGCCAACCAGAAGGATGCCGTTACTGTGAATTTTTTTTAATGGCCTTCTCCATCCCTCCTATCCTCCTCCCAAACCACACCCTTACTTCTCTCCCTCTTTTTATAATGAATCAATAAAGAATTCATGCTTTTTACATGAGCGACTTTATTTGCATAAGTAAGCTGTACTCTAAGGGGGAGGGGGAGTTGCTTACAGGGACTGAGTCAATCTAGGGGGTTGGGTGTTCATCAACAAACACAGCAGTCACACTGTACCCTGGCCATTGATGAAGCTCGTTTTCAAAGCTTCTCTGATGCGCACCGCTTCCTGGTGTGCTCTTCTAATCTCCCTGGTGTCTGGCTGCGCGTAATCAGCGGCCAGGTGGTTTGCCTCAGCCTCCCACCCCGCCATAAAGGTCTCCCCCTTACTCTCACAGAGATTGTGGAGAATACAGCAAGCAGTAATAACATAGGGGACATTGGTTTGGCTGAGGTCTGAGCGAGTCAGTAATGTCCGCCAGCGCGCCTTTAAACGGCCAAATGCACATTCCACCACCATTCTGCACTTGCTCAGCCTGTAATTGAACAGATCCTGACCACTGTCCAGGCTGCCTGTGTATGGCTTCATGAGCCATGGCATCAAGGGGTAGGCTGGGTCCCCCAGGATAACGACAGGCATTTCAACATCCCCAACTGTTATTTTCTGGTCTGGGAAGTAATTCCCTTGCTGCAGCCATTTAAACAGAGTAGTGCTTCTGAAGACGCGAGCGTCATGAACCCTCCCTGGCCATCCCACGTGGATGTTTGTGAAACGTCCCTTGTGATCTACCAGTGCTTGCAGCACCATTGAAAAGTACCCCTTGCGGTTTACGTACTGGGTGCCCTGGCGCGGCGGTGCCAAGATAGGGATATGGGTTCCATCTATCGCCCCCCCACAGTTAGGGAATCCCAGTGCAGCAAAGCCATCCACTATGGCCTGCACGTTTCCCAGAGTCACAACCTTTCGTAGCAGCAGCTTAGTGATTGCTTTGGCTACTTGCATCACAGCAGCCCCCACAGTAGATTTTCCAACTCCAAATTGATTCCCGACTGACCGGTAGCTGTCTGGCGTTGCAAGCTTCCACAGGGCTATCGCCACTCGCTTCTCTACTGTGAGGGCTGCTCTCATCTTGGTATTATGGCGTATCAGGGCAGGGGCAAGCAAGTCACAAAGTTCCAGGAAAGTGCCCTTACGCATGCGAAAGTTTCGCAGCCACTGGGAATCGTCCCACACCTGCAACACAATGCGGTCCCACCAGTCAGTGCTTGTTTCCCGGGCCCAAAATCGGCGTTCAATGGAAAGAATCTGCCCCATTACCATCAGGATCTCCAAAGCGCAGGGGCCCGCGGTTTGAGAGAATTCTGTGTCTACGTCTGTGTCTGCCGTATCCGCCTCCTCCTCGCCTCGGTTTGAAGGTCCTGGTTTACCATAGACAGCACGAGAGTGTGCGAGGTGTTTAAAACATTCACGATTGCGGTATCGAGCAGAGCAGGGTCCATGCTTGCTGTGCTATGGCGTCTGCACAGTTCACCAAGAAAAAAAGGCGCGAAACGGTTGCCTGCTGCTCAGGGAGGGAGGGGTGAGGCTGTACCCAGAACCACCCGCGGCAATGATTTTTGCCCCATCAGGCACTGGGATATCAACCCGGAAATGCGAAGGGGCGGGGGAGGCTGTGGGAACTATGGGATAGCTACGGGATAGCTACCCACAGTGCAACGCTCCAGAAATCGACGCTAGCCACGGACCATGGACGCACACCACCGATTTACTGTGCTTAGTATGGCCGTGCTCCACCCAATTTTATAAATTCTGTTTTACAAAACCGGTTTATGCAAATTCGGAATAGTCCCGTAGTGTAGACGTACCCTCAGCAAGGTCTGCAGGGACCTGCCTATGGACAGAACTCTAAGGTTTTCTGTGCCACGTGCTGGATAGAGTGTCCTTGGGACAAAGAAAGCAAAGACCACATGGCAAGAGACTAGAAAAGGCTGATGCCTCATTTCCATCTTGTCTTCATTCCTGCTTCATACCTCTGGAGGGACTTTGCTACAAACTGAAGCTCTGTACAAAGAACTGAATGCCCCATCCCAGAGGAGGATGTACTCCAGAGACTTGATTTGAACCTGCAGTTTATTCCATCACCGCTACAAGCCTGAACCAAGAACTTTGCCATTACTGTATGTGAAGGGTTAAAATCCATGTGTGTTTTGTATAACAACCTGGTCTATGGATTGTGCCACCTCTTTTCCAGACCCAAAGTCCGGAGTATGGTCAAGGGACCAGAGGCCTAGCAAATAATGATCAGCTAAGAGAAAGCTGGGTAAACAGAAAGCCTTGCTTGCTGAGATAGGCCTGGTCAGCAAAGTGCCAGGTGTTGGAGCTAAGAACTAAAGAATTGTGTCTTATTCAGAGTTGCAGATTGAACAAAGAATCCCTGTTCTTATTGTGTTTGTTTCTTCTGTAGGGAGACGTTCTTCCCACAGATCCAACCTTGAGTTTATGAAAAGTTGGCACATGTCAGTATAAGATATGGCATCCTTCCACCTCCCTTCCCAGGGACCAATGCCTGCCTTAAGACACACAGAAAACAATCTTTATTGCCATATACTTTCACTCTTTCTTTGCTTTAACCCCTAGGAATGTACCTGTTGGACAATCAAAGGAGTTGCTCCATTCCTATGGATCCCAAATCAGAATTCAACATATATATTTTATACTAATAATATTTTATCAAAGTATTAATGAAATGTTAACTTGCTAACTCGAGACCATGGGTGGAGACATTATCTAATCTGTTAATCATTGGCTAATGTGCTTATCCTGTCTTGCAAATCCTGTCCTGGGGTGTGGAACTGCCTAGCCTGTCACTTTCCCCCGCCCGTGGAAAATCTATATATTCTATTGTAATTAATTAATTGTGTCTCTGAGCCTAATAAGCCCACTCCGCCAGCACTGTGTGTAATAAAGTCCTATTCTTGACCTCTACACGTTGGAGATTTGTGTCCTTCACAGACACCTGCTGAATAAAGGAGATTCAGCATCCAGCTTGGCTGAATACGTCTCCTCTCCCCACAGCTTGGTGATCTTTTGAGGAAATGGAGACGACTGCCTTTGCCTGGCTGTACATCGCTTGCAAAAGAAACAGGTCTTTTTGGTGACAAGTCTTGAAAGGAGCCATTAGACAAATGTGGAGACAGGAAAAATGTCCCCCAATTGAACTGGCATCTGTGGGTGCCGAAGCCACAACACAGAGCGCTAAACACTATATGAGAACGGCTGGTGTCAGCAGAGTCTCTACCAAAGCCTTTTCCCACCAGCAGGGGCCTCTCTGTGCACAGAACTCCTGGTAGCATGATGGCTGCAGGCAGTGGAGAACTCCATTTTGGCATCTCTTTTGTGGTGAACATCTGCAGTGGCTATTAAAAGGTCTCTAGACAGTGATCTTTGGGAAGAGCTGGCTGAAGAACCTTCCTACTAACCAGGAGAGCCTAGCTTGGCCTGCCAGTTCTTCCTTGCCGAACCTAGTGTGTCTGTTGGCTCCTTTTTTTGTATCTCTTTTCAGAAAAAGAAAAGACCTGTCAGCAGAATCCTTCTAAGTGCTTGTTCAAGACAGAGAGAGCCTTCCTTGCGGCTAAGTCTTGGTGCCATGGGGCATGCCTCACTGCAGCACCTCCTGCTGACCATCCTAGCAATTAGCTCTGCTTCACTGGTGCCTTCATCTAGTAGCGTCTGGCCACCATCTGTTCTATCATTAGGACTCATGTTGCTCTCAGGACTTCAGTGTCCTCTTATGGACACAGCCCTCTGGCTGTGCCCCACTCAGTTCTCTCCCCCCTGCTGGGTGGGGGGCGGATGTCCTCTACCCAGACACTTGCCTCAGTGGCCAGCTGCAGTCCAGGGTGTAGCTACCTGTGTCAGTGGCTACTGAGGCAAAAGGTGTGAACCTCCAACCCTGCCATCTGTTTCCCTGGACCATTTCCCAACAGACCTAGAACCTTCCTCCACCTTTGTATCAGGGCCTTAGTCTGGCAGTAGTCAGCCAGGAGGTCACTCATGCACCCCTTACCCCAGCACTACTCTGATCATAGTGCCCTCCCGGCTCCTTCCTTCATGGCAGCCAATCCTCCCTCCTCAAACTCCAAGGAGTGACTAACTCTTGCTGTGCTAAGCAGCTCTTTATATATGGGCTGCTCCAGCAAGCCTTCTCCTGATTGGCTGTCCCAATAAGCCCTTCCTTGATAGGCTGGGTTCTGCACAGCCTCTTCAAGGCTGCCTTAATCTTTCTCCTGCTTGTTTGGGGCAGACAGCCCACCACACATGGAAAGTGGCAAATGAGAAGTCTGGAGCTGAAGGAAAGGTTACCATGACTCAGAACTGAGCTGAGGTTGCTGCGACTGAAACACAGATCACTAACCATTATATGATCACAGTGACTGGTGGGAGAGGCACATGTTAGAAGCCCTCTGTCTACTCAGCTGTGGCTTTGTGTGCACAGAGAGCCAGACACCTCAAGGTCTGCAAGTCTTGAGGGAAATGGGGAATGTCTGTACTTTAGAATTTGCGGGTGTTGACTTGAACCATCAAATGAAACAGTTGCAAATACTTTCTTCAGGCAGGCACCATGGCTTAGCTGGCTAAAGCACCTATCTAGTAAACAGGAGATCCTGGGTTCAACTCCCAGTGGTGCCTTGGTGTATGGCTTTTGTCTCCTCTGCTCACGTTTTCCTGTGTCTTCCTAGGAAACAGAAGAGGCCTCCCTTGGTATCCAAGCCATTGCTTGCTAAGGAAAAGGCTTCTTTGGAGAGAAGCATTGGAAACAATCAAATCACAAACCTGGAGTTGATGAAAACGCTGCTATGACTGACATTGGCATGGCGGTTGCTTCGACTGCAATTGCTGCAACACGAGAGCCTGCGCCACACGTCCTTGTGATTCCCTGGAGATGTTCACACACAGATGTCATGTCACCTTCCTTTTGATTGTCATTGATGAAAAATGGAGCGGTTGGGAGAAAAGTCCCAGAGAGTCGCACCGTGGCTAAGCTGGGTGACTCGCCTGCCAGGTAAAGTGGAGTTAGGGATGCAGCTCCCAGTGGTGCCTTAACAAATGTGTCTGCTCTTCCCACCTTTTGGTGAATCTTTTGCGGAAACAGAGAAGACAGCCTCTGCCTTGCAATGCAAATGCTTGCAAAAGAAACCAGTTGTTTTTCTGACAAGTGTCAGAAGGAGGCACCTAAGAAATGTGGAGACAAGGAAAAGGTCATTGTAACTCAACTTGCATCCATGGCTCTTGAGGCCAGAACACAGAGCACTAAGCACTGTATGACCACAGCAAAATCTAAACTTTACACCTTATTACACTAGGCAGTAGTTAGGTCAAGCAATTGTCTCATCCTACTGGATGTTACCCTCCTTAATACATAGAATTCCCCCTAAAACCTGGATTACTGTCCTCAGATGACCTTCATTTTCTCAGGATTCCTGCTGCTTCCAGCATAGGTGGGGGAGGAGAAAGGCAAAAACATGATGCCACAGTCTCCTATTTTATATCCTTAGTTCAAGGGTCTAGAAGACACTTGCCCAGACGTGTCCGGGTGGGCTCTGCTGAGTCACTAGGTTGGGGAATCCTCCTGGTGTGGTCTTGTGCAACTGAGTCATAGACTTGAGCGGTCCCCACAGTGTTGTGTTTGGGCATCTGTCACTGAATTGGAAATCCCTTAATTACAATTCCTCTGCTGATTCATGGCTGTTGAACACCGTTCTCGGCAGGGGTCACTAACAAAATTATACCCTACTTCAGTAACAACCATACAGCAAAATGCATAACTTCACACACCCTCATGCTATACATATTTGGACAGAATAACCGATTTCAGCAGATCATGATTTTTCATATGATAACTTACATGGAATGGTTTGTAGGACATATCACAGCCATATATGAATGATGACTATGTGAGCTACAGGGAGCTATTTTGAAGTACATCATGTCACAAAAGCCTCTAGAGACTGGCCTTTGGGAAGAGCTGGCTGTAGAGCCTTCTGAGTAACTGAGAGATCCAGGCTTGGCCCTGCCACTCAGCCTCGCCATTGCTGCTTTTCCGTCCCCCTAGAACCCCGCTTCTCCTGGGCTGCAAGGAGCCACCCCTGGGATGCCAAGAGGCAGGCACAGGATTCTGCCTCCCAGCAGCCAACCGCACCTCCCCCGGCTTTGCAGAGCGAATGGTGATGCTTTACTAACCCCATTTAGCCTCACTGAGGCGCTTAGCTTCTGCCCTGCCTTTCTCAGCTCGACTTTCCTCTTTTCCCCCATTCCTGCCTCACTTCCTCCTTTGGCAAGTCACGCAGAGGAGGCCAGCAGGAAGAGCCGGCCTCCACCGGTGTTGTGTATTTGGTTGTCATGGGTTTTGTTACTGTGGCAACTGAGTTAGACTATTAAGGGATAGCTCAGCCGGTTTCAACCGGCTGAGTGAGCTCTCTGTTTCTGTAAATAAAATGGAGGTTTTGGTTAGCTGTCTGCTCTCTGGCCTCAAGTGATTGCTTCCTACACCGGCTGCCCCTAGGACATAACACTGGCGACGAGGGTGAGATTCCGGTGCTGCTCCAGTAACAGAAGGAAGTAGAAGTCAAGGTAAAGACCAAACAAAGAAAAAAAGCTGCTTGTTTGCACTGACTGTGAAAGTGAAACTAAAAATCATGGCTACTCTGACCAGGCCCCTGGAGCCTTTTGATGAGAATACAGAGCAGTGGCATGTGTATACTGAGCGTTTTGAGCTTTTTGGTATTGCAAATGACATTACAGAAGCGAAGAAGGTGCCAATATTCTTAACTGTTGTAGGGGCTAAAACCTACTCTCTGCTACGCAGCTTACTACACCCTGTTAAGCCTGAGACTAAATCTTACAGTGACATTGTGGAAATCCTGGGGTCTCATTTCTCCCCAAAACCACTGGTAATTGCTGAAAGATATAGGTTCCACAAAAGAGACCAAAAGGAAGATGAAACAGTTGTACAATTTGTAGCCATTTTAAAAAAGCTAGCAGAACACTGTGAATTTAAAGAGATGTTAAATGATGCCCTGCATGACAGGTTAGTGTGTGGCCTCTGCAGTGAAGCTATACGGAAGCGCCTACTGACAGAGGCTCAGCTTACATTACAGAAGGCTGTTGATATTGCTGTCTCCATGGAACTGGCTACAAGGGAGGCACAATACATCGGTGTATCCCCTAGGGTGCAAAAAGTGTCACAAGAACTGACCCACAAAACGGTGCAGAGTCAAGAATGTTACCGCTGTGGTAAGCTGGGTCACCAGGCATCAGAATGCTGGTGTAAGGACCTGGTGTGTCGACACTGTGGCAAAAAGGGACACATTGAGTATGCCTGTAAACAAAAGAAAAAGAGGCCTGTGGTCTGGCCGACAAAAAGAGGAACCTTGCATACCCTAGAGCAGACCCAGGATGATCAAGGTGACACCTCCTCACAAGAGGAAGTGCCACTGCATGTTTTGTCTTTGGCAGCGGGCTCACATGAATACTGGGTAACCCCCTTATTGGAGGGCAAACCTATACGCATGGAACTAGACACCGGTGCAGCTGTCTCGCTGGTTCCTGAGACTGTGTATAAGGAAAAGCTACAGCATCTTCCGCTTAAGGCAACAAAAACTGTTCTGAAGACGTATACAGGTGAAGCTGTGCCCATGTTGGGCACTATTGATGTTAAGGTGGAGCTCAATGGACAGGCGGCTAAATTGCCACTGTTTGTGGTGAGAGGTGACTACCCAGCCTTAATGGGTAGGTCTTGGCTTGGGAAGATTCAGCTGAACTGGGCAGAAGTGCACCGGATGACTAAAGAAGAAACCAGTCTAACCCCTATACTAAGGAAACATGCTGCTGTTTTTGGAGATGATTTGGGAAGTATGAAGGGAATCACTGTGACATTGAACATTAAACCTGGCAGTCCACCAAAATATCTGAAAGCCCGAACTGTGCCATATGCCATCAGGCCAAAAGTTGAAGCAGACCTGGAGCGCCTGGTCACCAATGGAGTCCTAATACCAGTTACCCATAGCTCATGGGCCACTCCTATCGTTCCAATAGTGAAGAAAGATGGCTCTCTCCGGATTTGCGGTGATTTTAAAGTCACTGTCAACCCAGTGTTGTGTGCAGAGCAATACCCGCTTCCCCGCATCGATGACCTCTTCGCAGGCCTGGCTGGGGGACAAAAGTTCAGTAAGATTGATCTGAGTCAAGCATATTTACAGATGCACGTCGATGAAAAGTCCCAAGAGCTGTTGACTATTGTGACTCATAAGGGACTTTATCGATACTGTTGCCTACCCTTCGGAATCACATCGGCTCCCGCCCTGTTCCAGAGGGCTATGGACCAGATCTTGTGTGGCTTGTCAGGAGTTCAGTGCTATCTGGATGATATCCTGGTCACTGGAAGAAATGAAGAGGATCACTTAAAGAATTTAGAGGCTACCCTACAAAGACTGGAAGAGTATGGCCTACGAGTTCGCAAAGACAAGTGTGAATTCTTCAAGCCCTCTGTTGAATATTTGGGACACATCATCGATTCTGCAGGTCTTCATAAGGCCCCTGCAAAAGTTAAAGCTATTGTGGAGGCTCCCCCACCTCGAAATGTAAGCCAGCTGTGCTCATTTCTAGGACTACTGAACTATTATGGGAAGTTCATCTCACAGTTAGCCACACTGCTAAAACCACTTCATGAGCTCCTTGGGCAGAACAAGGCCTGGAAGTGGACTGAAGCCTGTGATGTTGCATTTAACAAAGCTAAGGATGCATTGTTAAATTCTGAAGTTCTAACACACTTTGATCCATCCTTACCCCTGCAATTGGCCTGCGATGCTTCCCCTTATGGAGTGGGAGCGGTCGTGTCACACATTATGCCTTCGGGAGAAGAAAGACCTATTGCTTTTGCTTCACGCACTCTAAGCAAAGCAGAAACTAACTACGCCCAAATCGAACGTGAGGCATTAGGAATTGTTTTTGGAATTAGGAAGTTTCATCAGTACCTGTTTGGGCGAAAGTTTACTCTTCTTACAGACCATCGACCTCTGACATCAATTTTTGGACCCTACACAGGCATTCCCCCATTAGCTGCTAGTCGTATGCAACGTTGGGCATTGATACTTTCTGTACACACATATGAAATCAAATATTGGAAATCCACTCTGCACGGCAATGCAGATGGCCTCTCAAGGTTGCCTTTACCGGTCAAACATCAAGATAGTGCCCAAAAGGAAATCTTCTACTTTGAACAGGTAGAGAATACACCCCTCACTGCTACTCAGATAAAGAAGGCAACCCGCGTTGACCCAGTATTATCCCAAGTTATGGACCTGGTGATGCATGGAAAATCTCGACAAACCTCTCCGGTCTCACCCGACCTTGTTCCCTACATGTCCAGGCGGACGGAGTTATCGGTCCAATCTGGTTGTTTGTTGTGGGGGAGGCGTGTCATTATTCCACCACCCCTGAGATCACAGATGTTAGAACAGCTACATTCCGGTCACTGTGGAATAGTGCGCATGAAGGAAATTGCACGAAGCTATTTTTGGTGGCCTAGATTGGACAGTGCTATTGAAGAGAAGGCAAAAGCTTGTATGTCATGTCAGGGTGTAAGAAATGCACCCCAGTGGGCACCCCTACACCCATGGGACTGGCCTGAAAACCCGTGGCAACGTATTCATGTTGACTTTGCTGGCCCCCTTGAAGGAAGCATGTTCTTGGTGGCAGTAGATGCCCATTCTAAATGGCCAGAAGTCTCTATAATGCAGTCCACTACTGCAGAGAGTACTATCCAAAAACTACGAGGACTCTTTAGTCGTTTTGGTCTGCCAGAACAACTTGTGAGCGACAACGGACCGCAGTTCGTCTCTCAGGAGTTTCAAAATTTTATGAAGGCAAATGGGATACACCACATCACGTCAGCACCATATCATCCGTCCACCAACGGATTAGCTGAAAGATTTGTGCAGACAATGAAAAACGCTTTGAAATCAGCAAAGGGACAACACTCCATTCAAAAGCGTCTGGATACCTTCTTACTTTCCTATAGAAACACACCTCATGCTACGACCCAGGCTTCCCCAGCCTTTCTAATGATGGGACGACAGCTGCGCACTTGCTTTGATCTGCTGAAACCTTCTGGACCCAGACAAACTGTGCAACGTCAGCAGCAATATCGAGTCATCAGACGGGCACCCAGAGCAAAAGACCGAACCTTTAGCCCAGGACAGCCAGTTTTGGCTCGGAATTATACTTCCAGAGCTAAATGGGTCCCGGCCACAGTCATCACTCAAACAGGACCTGTTTCCTATACAGTCCGGACTGCAGAGAATCTTACCTGGCGGCGACATGTAGATCAGCTGTTGCCAGGTCATGCCAGTCTTCAGGACCCATCTGCAGTTGAGGGGTCTGACTTCACCCCTCCTGGTGAGACACCGAATCATGAGTCACCTGTTCCTGACTGTTCTCCTCCATTACTGCTGGCAGCTGAGATACCCCTTTGCCCAGCACGAGCGGATACCACCTCCTCACCTATTCGTGCTGCGGACCCTGAGCCCCTAGTACTTTCAGGTGCAACAACACCAGAAGTTCGCCGTAATCCACCTAGAGACAGAAGGCCTCCTCATCGGCTGGATCTTTAGTTAGGGCGAACCCACGGTTATGGGGCAAAATAATCCCCAGGGTTTAGCCGGGAATGGAGGCAGTCTACCCTCCTTCTCTAGTTTAGTGTGTGTTTTATTTAGGGGATGTTCTTATTAGGGGGGGAGGAATATGTTGTGTATTTGGTTGTCATGGGTTTTGTTACTATGGCAACTGAGTTAGACTATTAAGGGATAGCTCAGCCGGTTTCAACCGGCTGAGTGAGCTCTCTGTATATCTGTAAATAAAATGGAGGTTTTGGTTAGCTGCCTGCTCTCTGGCCTCAAGTGATTGCTTCCTACACCGGCTGCCCCAAGGATATAACAATTTCATGAAGACTAGATGCCTTTCTGGAATGTGTTTACCCCAAAAGTAGCTCTTGTGTCATTCAGGAGGCCTGTGATATGCAGGGGGTCAGATTAGATGCTCTAATGGTCTCTTCTGGCCATGAAGTCGACTAATTTCTGAAAAACTGAGTGTAGCATTGGGAGCAGCGTCTGATGTTTCCCTGTCTAGCCGGCTTGCTGCCTAGAACGAATGCTCCTCGAGTGGGGTGATCCACAGGGAGTAGCTCAAACCTCCAAAGTGCCTGGCCAGGGGCAGGACATTGGCACAGCAAGGGAGGGGTGTGGCAGTGACATCACAAAGGCCTTTTGCAGGACCTCAGACTATTGGTCCAAGTTGGTGGGGAGGTGGTGACCTCACAGAGAGATGCTGACATCAGCCAGGCAGGACAGGGGTGAGGGGCCAGGGAAACCTCAGAGACCCCTGTGGCTTTGCGTCAGCAAGTCTCCTTCTCCAGGTCTCTCTCTGAGGACTGAGAGAGTATTCGGGTTCACGGACGTGAGCGCCAGGAGGAACCTCTTTCGAGTTTTCTCCTTCCCCCCAACCTCCCCCTGCCCCACCCCAACTGGGCTCCCCAGGGCACCCGCTCTGCTGTGGCCGGAGCCGAGCCTGGCGGGCAGGGAGCAGCGATTCACGCGGGGGCCCTGGCCCGAGCGGGGCGGGGCAGCCCCAGGGCAGCAGAGTTGAATTCTAGGCATGGAAAACATGAGCTTAAGGAGGCAGAATGTTATTCTGCACCTGGGATTTTGTCCCTTAGAATCACTGGGGTCACTGGGGTTTGTTCTTTTTGCTTCCCCTCTTCCTTCCTCCTCTTTATCTCTTGCTTCTTTTGTCCTTTTTCCTGTTCACCTCCCAACACCAGGAGGTGTGTGTGTGTGTGTGTGTGTGTGTGTGTGTGTGTGTGTGTGTGTGTGTGTGTGTGTGTGTGTGTGTGTGTGTGTGTGTGTGTGTGTGTGTGTGTGTGTGTGTGTGTGTGTGTTTGTTGTGGAGCTCTGCTCTGCAGCTCCCACTGTGGGAGGTCCACACAAAAATGTGGGGCTGAAATAGTGCTCGGGCAGTGATCCCACCAGTGACCTGGGCCATCCTTCGGGCTCTCTGGTGAGATCCCTCAGCCTCCCGTCCTCAGTCTCTACCCTGATTGGCTGAGCAGGGGGTTATTGACAGGGAGGAGACTCAGGTCCTTGTTGGTCTCTTTTAAGACCAAGGAAATAAGTCAGAACCAGTTCTGTGTTTGATGGATTTTGCTGCTTCTCTGCATTAATGGTCTCTGAGCAGTTCATGATTCTCTCTAACATTGCAGTTCTCCTCAAATACTTGCTGAATAATTCCTGTGCACTGTTGTTGGTCTGGAGCTCATCTGAGAGCACTTTATTCAGGTTATTCAATGTCTGAAATTCAAGAGCCGATGGTTAGTTTGAAAATCAGGGCTCCTGGGTCCTATTCCCAGGGCCGGCTCTACAGTTTTTGCCGCCCCAAGCAGCGCGCCGAATTGCCGCCCTGGGCGAGGGGGGGGCAGTCCGTGTGCCCTTAGGGCAGCAGGCGCGTTTCTGCGGCGGCAGCAATTCGGTGGCAGCTTCTATGTTTAGCTGAAGCCACCCCTGACAGCTAAACATAGAAGCTGCCTCCGAATTGCCGCTGCCGCGGAAATGCGCCTGCCACCCTAACGGCATACAGACTGCCCCTCCGTGCCCGCCCGCAGCAGCAATTCGGCGCGCTACTTGGGGGCAAAGCAAGGGGGACTGCCGCCCCTTGCAGAATGCTGGTGCCTGGAGCCGGCCCTGCCTATTCCCAACTCTGCCACTGACTGGCCATGTGACCTAAGACAAGTCAATTCTCCTTTCTCAGCCTTAGCTTCTCCCTCTTTCAAGTAGGGATAATAATGATCCGCTCCTACCTACCTCACGGTGGGTGAAGGATGGGGATCCATTGGAGAGTGTCACTAGGAGTAGTGCATAATATGAGGTGTCCTATCACGTTTACTCAGAGCAGATTATGACATAATAGAATAGCTGAAACAGTCTATTTTATTTGTATTTTTTTATTTTTAAATTGTTAAGAGCAGCAATGACTTAGCTCAGATTGAAGCATCTTATCTAATGTTTGAGATCCAAGTGTCTCCTCTTTGTGTGCGATGAGACAATTTAACGCACTGTGACAAACAGGAGATGCTTTTGTTTTGAACAAAATCTTTTTGCAAAGAACTTTCATCCCACTTGTTATGATTTCGAGAAACAAACTGGTTTAGTCTGAATGGGATTTTTAGACAGAAATGGTTTAAATGAAATTTCCCCACCATTTCAATTCCTGGGCTCTATCCCTGCCTCTGGAGTTTTTTTTTTTTGTCTGTTAGAACAGGAGTCGGAACTGGTGGCTTCTCTTTCTGGCTCTGCCACTGCCTTGCTGTGTAGGCCCTTGGGTAGGTCATTTCCCTTCTCTGGACCTCAGGCTCCTCCCCATCTGTCCAATGGGAACAGGGACAGTTCTTGAACTCTGGGGAGTTGTGAGCCTGAGTGAGATAAGGGGCGATAAAGCCCTCTGTGAAGGAGAAAGGGGAGTTTCATGGTGTTTAGCACCAAGGAATTCTAAAGTTTGCTAAAATGTCTAGTCTGAGGAAACAAGAAATGGTCGGGGCCAAGCTTTTTAACCACTGCCTTTCTTAAAGCCCATTCAGGGATGTGAGTCTCTGTCTTTTAGGTACCTGGGGTTCTTTGCCAGCAGGAGAGAAGAGGTTCCTGCCTCCATTTTTGTGGCCTTAACAAACCAGGTGGTGTGCCCCAGTTCTCGTCTGAGATCCCTGAAAAAGAACATCTTCCCATCCATGAACAAGACAGGACCTATCTTTCAAAGGGGAACAAAGAGACCCCTGGGACTTGCAGACTAGCCGCCTCACTTCCACAGCTGGAGAGATACTGCAATACATTCTTAAACAATCAGTTTGTCAGCAGCACCTACAGGATAATTTGGTTCTTAGGACGAGGGAGCATGGATTTGTCAAGAACAAATCATCCCAAACCCAGCCTCTTTCCTTCTTTGGCAGGGTTCCGGGCCTAGTGGAGGTGGGTAAACAGTAGATGGGATCTATCTCGGGGTTACTAAGGCTTTTGACACAGTCCCGCAGGACATTCTCACAAGCAAACGAGGGAAATGCGGTCTAGATGCAATCAGTGTCATGTGCGTGCAGAGCTGGTTGAAAGCCCAGACTCCAAGGGCCCGTCTCCAGGTTTGGCTGCCCAACAGAGAGGGGGCACCTCGTGGGTCCGGCAGGGATCAGTCCGGGGTCCGGTACTATTCAATAGTTTCATGAATGATTTGGAAAATGGAGTGGAGAGCATGCTTCCAAAACGTGCAACTGACACCAAGCACTTTGGAACTCAGGACTGGAATTCAAAACGCCCTTAACGAATTGGGGACTTGGTCTTCTTGAGCCAAACCCCATGGCTGGGCCCCTCTCTCTAGACTGGGCTGAAGTGAAACCCCAGAGCCAAACACTCCTCCTCCTGGGCAGCGCGCTCCGACCTTGAATGGTCAGATGCTGCTTAGCGCTGTCAGAGCAGCTTCGGCTGGGGGATTCTCCCAGCACTTTCCAATAGCGGGAAGGTACGAAATCCCCATTTGCCTGCTGGGGACGGAGCCCTAGAGGGGGAAGCAACTTGCCCAAAGTCCCATCGGAAAAGGAAAACAACCAGCAGTGGAACCAATAGGGGTGTCAGGATCTTGGAGGCGCTGTCACCCCCACACTAGGATGGCATTCTGCACCCCCTGCTGCTGGCCGAGTTTCTCCATCCCTTGGCAATAAGACAGCCTAGAACCCCAACCAGGGTTATTGTATCTGCTACCCAAGATCCATAAACCTGGAAATCCTGGATGCCCCATCATCTCAGGCATTGGCACCCTGACAGCAGTATTGTCTGGCTATGTAGACGCTCCATCATCATTCCACACAAAGATGGACTACAAGCCGTCAGGAACAGTATCCCCGATAATGTCACAGCTGAACTTTGTGACTTTGTCCTCACCCATAACTATTTCACATTTGGGGACAATGTGTACCTTCAAGTCAGCGGCACTGCTATGGGTACTCACATGGCCCCACAGTATGCCAACATTTTTATGGCTGACTTAGAACAACGCTTCCTCAGCTCTCGTCCCCTAATGCCCCTACTCTACTTGTGCTACACTGATGACATCTTCATCATCTGGTCCCATGGAAAAGAAAACCCTTGAGGAATTCCACCATGATTTCAACAATTTCCATCCCACCTACAACCTCTGCCTGGACCAATCCACACAAGAGATCCACTTCCTGGACACTACTGTGCTAATAAGTGATGATCACATAAACACCACCCTGTACCGGAAACATACTGAACGCTATACTTACCTACATCTCCAGCTTTCACCCAGACCACATCACACAATCCATTGTCTACAGCCAAGCTCTAAGATACAACCGCATTTGCTCCAACCCCTCAGACAGAGACAAACACCTACAAGATCTCTATCAAGCGTTCTTACAACTACAGTACCCACCTGCTGAAGTGAAGAAGCAGATTGACAGAGCCAGAAGAGTACCCAGAAGTCACCTACTACAGGACAGGCCCAACAAAGGAAGTAACAGAACCCCACTAGCCGTCACCTTCAGCCCCCAACTAAAACCTCTCCAGTGCATCATCAAGGATCTACAACCCATCCTGAAGGACAATCCCTCACTCTCACAGATCTTGGGAGACAGGTCAGTCCTTGCTTACTGACAGCCACCCAACCTGAAGCAAATACTTACCAGCAACCACACAACAAAAACACTAACCCAGGAACCTATCCTTGCAACAAAGCCCATTGCCAACTCTCTCCCCATATCTGTTCAGGGGACACCATCATAGGACCTAATCACATCAGCCATGCCATCAGGGGCTCATTCACCTGCACATCTACCAATGTGATATGTGCCAGCAATGCCTCTCTGCCATGTACATTGGCCAAACCAGAGAGTCTCTACATAAAAGAACAAATGGACACAAATCAGACATCAAGAATTATAACATTCAAACACAGCCAGAGAACACTTCAATCTCCCTGGTCACTCGATTACAGACCTAAAAGTCGCAATATTACAACAAAAAACCTTCAACAACAGACTCCCACGAGAGATGCTGAATTGGAATTAATTTGCAAACTGGACACCATTAAATTAGGCTTGAATAAAGACTGGGAGTGGGTGGGTCATTACACAAAGTAAAACTATTTCCCCATGTTTATTTGTCCCCCTACTGTTACTCACACCTTCTTGTCAACTGTGGGAAATGGGCCATCCTGATTATCACTACAAGTTTTTTTCTCCTGCTTATAATAGCTCACCTTAACTGCTCACTCTCATTATAGTGCGGATGGCAACACCCATTTTTTCATGTTCTCTGTGTATATATATATCTTCCTGCTGTATTTTCCACTGTATGCATCTGTTTAAGTGGATTTTAGCCCACGGAAGCTTATGCTCAAATAAGTTTGTTAGACTCTAAGGTGCCACAAGTACTCCTCATTATTTTTGCAGATAAATTCATGGAGGTGAAGTCCATTAATGGCTATTAGGCAGCCTGGGTAAGGAATGGTATCCCTAGCCTCTGTTTGTCAGAGGGTGGAGATGGATGGCAGGAGAGAGATCACTTGATCATTACCTGTTAGGTTCAGTCCCTCTGGGGCACCTGGCATTGGCCACTGTTGGCAGACAGGATATGGAGTTGGATGGACCTTTGGGCTGACCCAGTCTGGCCATTCTTCTGTTCTTATGAAGGGAGGGGCAGAGCCCTACAACAAAGTTTCTGTAGTGTAGTGGTTATCACGTTTGCCTAACACGCACAAGGTCCCTGGTTCAAAACCAGGCAGAAACATGATGGCTTAATTTTTCCCAGCTCCTAGTGGCCTGTCCCTGCTGTTGTAGGAGCAGCAGTGATTTCTATGCTCAATAGGTCTGTTATACTTCCCCCATTCCCATTTTTGTCTCCTCTCCCTCTCTGAATGCCTGTGAAGTGGCTTTCCCCCTCCCCCTCCCTCCTGATGATCACACTGGTCCCTTCTGACCTTAAAGGCTCTGAGTCTAAAAGGGAGAGGGAAGTAAAGGAATTTAAAAAAAAATAAATAAACCAAGCATTGTAATACCAGGATGACTCCAACTGCTTATTATATAGTCCCACCCCTTTCTTCCTCCACTGGGTGTTTAATGACCTGTTAGGATTTGGGACACTGATTCTCTCGATAAACTGAAACAATGTGACTGAAATTAAACCAATTCCCAGTGGAGGAATCATCACATCATTGCATTGGCTGGGAATTGAACCCAGATCAACTGCTTGGAAGGCAGCTATGCTCACCACTATACCACCAATGCACCTGGGGAAAGTCTCTGATTTTTCACACTTGGTGATTGGTCACCTTACTTCTCAGCATGAGGCGAATGTCTCTGTGGTCTCTGCCATTCATGGTGGGGAGTTTCCCCACTGATAACAGTTCTTGCTGGGTTGGGGAGGGGAGAGAGAAGAGGTGTTTATTCTGTTTCATTCCTCTCCATTTTCTGTTCCTCCCCATCTCTTCCAGGGTCCTCCCTTCCATTTCAGACGGTGCAGTGACACCCTCCCCGCACCCAGGACTCTCGAGCCTCTGGAGCAGCACGATCCCATGAGATCCTCAGTGACCAAGGGTCTTTTCCAACTTCCAGGAGACCCAGCTCGAATCTAAAGGAAGCTCTGTTCCTTCCTGAGGATCCTCTCTCCCTTCATGGAGATCAAGAGCATGAAGCCTCTGCCTTGCCTCCTGGCTCTGAATTAATGTCCCATTTCCCACTATGTGCTCAAAAGAAACAAATGTTTCTAACTCAGGTGAGCGGCGTTAATTCAGCTGGAATCCTTCACCCACATTCCTTAGGAGATACAGACTCTCTGTGACACAGACTGACTGGGGTTCATCTCTGCATGTCCACAGTGGGGAAGGAAAGACACTGAGGGGGAAGGAAGAAGATGGACAGAAGGAGTCAAATGGGGCTAGACCAGAATAGGACATTTTCTGCCTGTTAAAACGTACTAGACTCTAATTGCTTAAAACAAAACAAAAACCCACCAGCTTCTGTTTGAACCATCAGCTTTTCACAGAGCAGCCAAAGTGGTGAAGCACAGACACACATAACCACCTACAGCCCAAGTTTGTCTAAGAAGCACCTATAGTGGCTCATGCAGGGGGAAATACAGCTGTGGGTGTCAGTTCAGGCCTCACCCAGAGCATTGGTTTTCATTAGCCACGGAGCTTCCCCCACTTGCTTTGCCCAATTCACATGGAAAGTGCCATAGGAGGGTGATGAGAGTAAATTCTAAACTCTGAAATGCGGAGGTGGCCCAGAGATTGGAATAAGCGGTTTGAAGAGAAAAAGCTCTAAGAGTATAAAACCAGACAGTCTCCAGGGGCAGGTTCGGTACAACGCCTCAACAGGGAGCCATTCGGGGGAGGGGGTTTCACTCCCTCTGTTCAATGTCCTGAGAGGTATTTGAAGATGAAGATAACGCCATGGCTAACAGGTGACTGGCACGTCCTGGGTTAAAGAAAAGGACCTGGGTTAATAGTCTGAAGATTTGCGTTACCGTCACTGTCTGACTCCCCTTCAGTGTGGAGCAGGTGTGTACGTTGCTGGGTGGAACTCACAGACTCCTGGAGAGCAGGGGCAGCTGTTTCCATGGCAGAGAGCCTGGCACTTAGGAGACTTTCTACACTTGCTGTTTTGAAGCAATTCAGTAAAATAACAGTGGAGCTACAATGTCTGGTCCAAAATTTCAGCTGCCCCTGGTGCAAAAACGCTATTTTAGGATCTACAGCGGAGGCTCCTGGCACTAGGACACCTGACCAGAGAGCTCAGTGGGGGCGTAACAGCTGCTGACTCTGAGGGTCCCGGGCTAAATCCACTTGCAGGGGGAAGTGTTTTGATTTATTTGATGGATAATGAGCACCAGCTACCAGGGGAGAAGCCCTGAGAGTCGCTGCCACTCCAGCTGCTGCTAGGGCAGGGGGGAGCCCCAGGGGGCCAGCTGCTGCTCTGGCCACCCCAGAAGTGCTGCCAGAGGCCACCAAGCTGTGGCTGCTCCTGCTGCCCTCGGGACCACTGGTCAAGTGGTCCCCAGGGCCAGCCGCATTGGCCGCTGCTTGGGCGGTCCCTGGAGCCAGTTGATTGAGTGGCCCTTGACTAAGCCACTGTGCCCACTGCAGAAGTCACGGAGGTTGCAGGAAATCACAGAATCCGTCACTTCCACCACCTCCGTGACAGACACGGAGACAAACCCCTCCCTGCTGTGACTGCAGTTCCTGGAAGGAAAGAGAAGAACAGAAAGTGACGAGAGAAAGAAAAAGAGAGATTCCCTGTCACCTCTCTCCCTGCTCCCTCCCCCTTGTATTCTGTAACCCCATCTCACTGGGTTCCCTGTGCTGGTGCCATGGGGGTGACACTAGAGTTCTGGGGATTTGGGGGGCTCTTCATTTCTCAACATTTCACACAAATTTGTCTTTGGGCTGAAATTTCTCCTGTTAGGCCTCTCAGTCAGAGCTGTACCCCCACCCTGTTTGCGGGGGGCGGGGGGGGGGAAGAGGGGAGATGTACATTGCAGAGCAGGCAGAGAAGTCGCCCATAAAGGGTCATATTGATCTGGTGACTGGTTCTGACCGGGGTCACACGTCCTCTGACACAGGCTCATGTGCAGAACGTGGGAGCTCTGGCTTGTCCTAAATGCTGTAGAGTGTGAGTTCCTGGGAAGGGCAGGGGAGAGGGAGCAAGAGGAGAAAGGCAGAGACATTGGAGACGAGGAACTGGGGGGCGAAGAAAGACAGAACAGAGAGACAATAAATGATTGAAGCAGAACAGGTGTCCCAACTCCGTCTTGCTCATCACAGGTGTTCAGAGAGACAGGTAGTTGCGGGTTTTCCAGTGTCAAGTCTGAACTTTGATTCTAACAATGTGCGTTGAAATATCAAGGGGATCTCCACATACCTGATCTCTTCCACCCTTCCCTTTTTTAGTATTAATTTTTATTTTGATGTGTTTGGCTTAACCATGATCGCCTCTTTCCCCACCTGTATTGCAATTTGGGGTTTATGTTTATTTTGCCTCCCTGTTATTCATGTCATTATAATTGTAACAGCAAAGGAATCTGCAGGAGCAAAAACTGACTCAAAACTTCATTTCCCCATCATGCCGGAACATCCTATAAACAGCTCACACAGCTGGAATCATAACACACAAGGCCAGGGGATGGGAGATGCAGGTTTCCAAGGGTTCTGTCTTTCTCAGATGACACATTCCAGCCCCTTGTGTGCCTCCATCCTGTAAGACCTGCTGGACTTTGACACATTTATTGTTTCATTCTATAGATAATGTGATTGTAACACAATGTGACTGAAATTAAACCACTTCCAGATGAGGAAACAACAGAAGGGAAAAGCCATTATTGTATTGGCTGGGAATCAAACCCAGATCAACGGCTTAGAAGGCACCTATGCACACCACTATACCACCCATGCGTCTGGCAGGAGTAGCTTTCCTGCAGGTTCTGTGCACTGGCAAAGGGGGTGACACATGACCATGGAGTTAGTGAGCAGGGTGGATGGGCTGGAAGCTGCCTGACAGCTGGGAGCAGAGTTACCATCCCAGAGTGGCTGAAAGGGGGCAAAGGTGAAAACAGATCTCACTGGGAGCTGGCCCCACACCAGCCCCGCCCCTAGGAGAGGGGAACTGAAGCTCAACTTCAATCACAGAAAAATCTTCCCTGAGAAGGAAGGGGACAGCTTGTTTTAAAGACCAGGTTTGTGTTTGTTCCTGCTACATACGGAGGGGCTGGGTAGTGCTGATTCCAGCCCCCAGACTCTGGGAGGATAAGGAACAAATTCAGGCTGCCAGTGACCTGCAGGAGGGAGATGATCTTTTGACAGTGACGGACGCCTCGTCCTAAAGGCCTTTGTCTGCCCCCTTCCAGTGACTGTTTGGTACAGGAATGCAGCCCCCACTCCTGGGTCTCTCCTGGGGAAATAATGTTTCTGTGCAAAACACCAAAGCTTTTAACAGAAAGAAAGAAAAGGAAATGGCTACATGATGGGACTAGCACATAAGGAATGAAACACAAGATGCTTCTCCCATGTGCATTGACTTTTAACCTTGTTTGTGGTGGTGTTGTATCCATGTTGGTCCCAGGGGTCCTCTGGGGCGCCGGGCATTAGCCACTTTCGGGAGAGTGGGCTAGATGAACTGGTCTGACTCAGTGTGGCTGTTCTTATGTTCTAACTGCTGGTTATGGAAGAGACGACCTTCCAGGCTACACAGAACTGAAGAAGGGTGCTGGGTTAGCTCCACAGCTTGTCTCTTTCACCAACAGAGGTTGGTCCTCTGCAAGCTCTTACCCTCACCCGCCTTGTCTCTCTTGGACTCTGAAAAGTGCTTTCTCCCCACTCCCCTTGGAGAGACGTTAAGTTTCCCTTTGGGCAACTATCAGGCTGAAGCAATTGTATTGACACTAGAATTGAAGATTTAATATTATAAATAAATGAGTCTAAACCTGAGGTTCTGGTTTTCACATTGGTTTTTCTAACTCCGTTCACAGTTCTCTTCTAGAAAGGCCTCCAGGCTGCCTGCCCAGCCCAGCAAAAGTGGCCAGGAGAAAGCCCACACTGCTGCTCTTTCAGGTAGTTGAAGGCTGCTATCAAACCCCCCTCACTCAGTCAGTCCCCAGTCTGTGGCAGTGCCTGGGATTCTTCCGTCCTAAGTGTAGGACTCTGCACTTCTCCTTGTTGAACCTCCTCAGATTTCTTTTGGCCCAATCCTCCAATTTGTCTAGGTCGCTCTGGACCCAAACCCTGTCCTCCAGCGCTTGGATTCTTTACATGCTTTCACAGAGCAAAGAGCACATGTTCCATGATTTCATAGGGCAGAGTTTTGTGCTATCGGGAGCTTTCCCTGTGTGGATTTGACAGGTGGATCAACACAGAGACACATTGTGACCCTTCTCAGGGTGCTGAGGACTGTGAGTCTCCTTGTTGCCACCTGCCACAAGGAAGAGGGAGTTTTGCATTTGGCAGCTGGATGTTAGAGACCAAACTCACCAGCCTGCTGGAACTCAAGGAGCCTCCTCTGAGTTACAGCAGCCACCTTAACCCTTGAGTTCCTTCAATGTGTCCCCCTCTGGGGTCCAGCCCGGATCACCAGATACCTGGTGAAATCCCAGATCCTCTCTTGCCCAAGTATCCCAGGTTACTAGTTTTACTGTAGACCATTGCTACTGTATCTCACACAGCACCTGAGCACAGTTATCGAACAAGCAAAAAATTTATTTCACAACGGATAGAGATTTAAACAAATAAACGTGAGTGATGGAAACCAACTGTTACCAACTAAACAAAGGCAGAAAATGATAGAATAGAAAGGCCAGCACAAAAAACAGAGAGAGGAACAATAAGATACTAAAAGGACAATAGTTGGAAGTCTCCATTTCTCTCAGTCTTTGGACTGATGGGTAGTAGAGCTGTAGCAACAGTTGAGGAACCAGGGTAAATTAAATCTAAGGTTTGAGCTGCTAGTGAAGCATTTCCCACACTCACGGCATTCATAGGGCCTCTCTCCTAGTGGATTGTTTGATGCCTAATAAGGTGCGAACTGCGATTGAAGGTTTTCCCGCACTCAGTGCATTCATAGGGCCTGTCCCCTGTGTGGATTCTCTGATGTCTAGAAAGGTCTGAGCTGCTAGTGAAGCTTTTCCCACACTCACGGCATTCAAAGGGCCTCTCCCCTGTGTGGATTCTCTGATGAACAGAAAGGGCTGAGCTGCTAGTGAAGCTTTTCCCACACTCACGGCATTCGTAGGGCCTGTCCCCTGTGTGGATTCTCTGATGAACAGAAAGGGCTGATCTTTGAGTGAAGCTTTTCCCACACTCACTGCATTCATAGGGCTTTTCCCCTGTGTGGATTCTCTGATGTACAGAAAGGGCTGAGCTGTGAGAGAAGGTTTTTCCACACTCCCGGCATGTATTTTTTCTCTTTCGCCTGAGGATATCCTGCTGTGTTGTGGTTTCCATGAGGATCTTCTGAGTTCCCCAACAGGAAATAAATTTATCCACTTTCTTCCCTGGCTGGTTTCCTTGATCTGTTTTTGGTCTGTGCTGAATCTCCCAGGATTTTCCCTGCTCATGACTCCTGGACACATTCCTTTTCGATCTTTGCGATAATGCTCTGTTTTTACCCACTGGCTCAACATTTTCAGGCTGAGAATTCTGCTCCTCTTTCTCACATGCCATTGCATCACCTGCTGTGATAGAGACAGAAACCTCAGACAGGGATGGAAAGGGGAAGACCAAACAAAAACAAGTGCTGAAGACAGGTCAAATAAAAATCAGGAGCTGAACTCCCCCAAACTCTTCCCCCAAATAGGAGAGAGGAGGGGGCAGAATTCAGCCTTCACATCCCATCCAAATACGCAGGGGGAAGGGAGGAAGCTACTGTCTGGTGTCTGCTAGGATCTATAGGAAGCCATGAACTATATTTACCCTGAGGATATGACCCCTGCTAGGGACAATAATGAACTGAGAGACCTCCCCAAGAGCTTTGTTGGGCATCCCAGATGTTTCCTTCAGGCACTTACAGATTCTGAGGTGGTTTAATGTTTCCTCACCTGTGCAGGGAGATCTCAGGATCTCTCTTTCCTCTGAACCCTGGAGGTCTGGGACCCATGGCTCTTCCCCTTGTTCCAGCTGGGAGATCACATCAAGTTGGAAAACTAGAAACCCTGCTCAGATGAAAGAAAACAAAGGAGTTCAGTTGATTTGGTCATAAAAAAAACAAACATTCTATTAATTTAACTTCAGTGCTTAGTGTGACCTGGTGGGCCAGGGGCAGTTCTCACTGAAAATGCCAAAGTTAGGGCAGGCTGAAAAAGGGAGAGCAGATGCTCCCAGAACTGCTGGTTAACACTGAAGTTAAACTCACTGACCAGTCACCAACTGGGTTATCGAGAAGCTGAAAAAAGAAATCACATGGCCCCCTTTATTCTATCCCAGTTCTCTGGCTCCTAATCAGCAGCTAGGTCCAGTACAGTGAGAGGTTATTTAAAAACTCTGCTCACATAAACAAAGTGTTCCTCTGACCCCGAAGGGTCAGCCACATCACCAGGTCAGTATAGGTTTGGATATTACCCAAAATTCCATCCTTCCAGCCAATCCTTTAGCATCTAAACTAAAGGTTTAAAGGAAAGAAAGACAGAAAGAAGTTAAATGGAAAAGCAGTCAGATACATTCCAAAATGGATATATCAGGTTCTTAGCAGTATTGGTGAGTTGCTGGCTTGAAAGTCTGTCTGGAACACATCCACAGCTTGGATAGGTCATTCACTCCTTTGTTCCAGGGTTCAGTTTGTAGAGAAGGTGCTCCAGAGGTAGGAAGGGGGAATGAAGACAAAATGGAGATGATGCAGCTGCCCTTTACATTCCTTTTGCCATGTGGCCTGTACTTCCTGTGTCCCAAATACAAGATTCACAGCACGTGGCATGGAAAAGTCTTGAAGTTCTCATTACACAGGCATACCCCGGCATGTCTTGCTGACTCAATAGGTGTATCCCCTTGGTCCTTTCCATGGGCTCATTGTACAGCTGATGACTCTCAATGGGCCATCAAAAAGGGGGCAGTGCTGATGCCAATATGTCTGGGGGTGTCACCCAGAAACACTGCACAAGTCTGGAAATACAGATATACCCTACATATCTATAACTCACAATACAAAGGTGATACAAACGTAGAAACAATATTATCATACTTGGCAAATCATGACATTTTTACTGACACCTTACATGGCATATCTAGCATGATTCATTGCAATTTTATCAGATTATATTATTATTTTATTATTAATACCAAAGTGTCTCACAATTCCATACAGTGTCACACTTGGTAAACCAGTGAATTCCCAGGACCAGTTCCCCAGGTCCTTGAAGATGCCGAACACTATGCTTGTGAGGGATTGAAATACCCACATATCTGCTGGGAACACACACACACACACAGACACTGTATCTGTCTACACCCCTGTGTTCACTCTTCTAGAAAATTATGATCAATTTTGTACACAGTATCGCTTGTGAGGTATCATTTGAAAGAACAGAGGGAACAGGAACCCTTACCCAGCGAGGTCACATTCTCATAGTTCTCCTGCATGACGTCCCAGTAGAGGGCTCTCTGAGTGGGGTCCAGAAGAGCCCACTCTTCCCTGGTGAAATGCACAGCCACCTCCTCGAAGGTCACCGGCCCCTGAAAGAGCAAGAGTCCAACACTCAGGACCTGCTGCCCCACTCACAGCCCCACCATTTGTGGCAGAGAGGAGCGAATCAAATGGAAGCTCTGGGTGGATCGCAGTCAACAGAGTCCCACCCCACCCCGCTCAGCGTATCCAGCAAATACCAGGGTGACGGGACGAAGAGAGAGCCCCTTGTCTCTCCCAGCAGATCCATCACACACCTACTAGCCACCGACTGATACAGGAGATGGAGCCCCTAGCAGGGTCCAGGGAGAGCTCCCTGGTAGGAAGCCCAACACCCTCCTCATTGTGAGGAGCGGGATATGAAAGGAGAGACAGCTCCAATAAGCCTGACTCATGGGTGCCCCCTTCATATCTCACAGCAGCCGCTGGTTAGTGAGCTCAGGCTCCAGCACTGGGAGTCTGGTCAGTTTGACTAGCTCCATGTAGGTGGGCTATTTTCTTTCTTTACAAATTAGGCCATTTCCACCTCCCAACCTCCTGGGTCTGTTCCTAGAATGTAGGGCACTTATTAAATAACTCCCAGCAGGTTTGCCACACCCTGGCCTCCTGCTTTCCCCACCCTGTGAATTTCCTGCCCCGCTCCAACCTCCAAACCAGACTGTGCAAACGTTCCCATCTCCGATGTATTTGCTCTCCCTCTCCTCCAGCAGGAACCCACCAGCAACGCCCCCAATAATCTCTACCTGAGTTGGCTCCACTGCAGCCATTTCTCTTCCCTGTCCCACGCCAGGCTGGGATGAGCTGGAGCAAAACATGGATGTCATTCTGCAGCCTGTCTGGGGGAGAAGGGCAGTTGTGGGCATTTCAGAACCGGTTTTAGTTAATTTCACATCAGAATTCCCCCAGGCCCTTTCCCTGCAGACAGAAACCCTAGGGTCTGCCATGCTGGGAAATGCTCAGTCTGTTTATTACAATGTAGACCTGGCCCCTCCTGCCAGGCTAAGCCCAGAGACATTTTCAACCTCCCTTCTCCGTCCCCTCACCATGTAACAAAGTCTCTGAACACAAGGCTAGAAAAGAGCAGAACCAAAGGAGTCACCGTGGGGGATTCCCTCGGACACTGACCCCACGGCAGCTACACCCCAGCAGGGGGAATATGGAGTCAGGAACTGGCTTTTCCTCTCTCTGATCCTTGTTTTGTCCACTGGAAAGTGGTTCTGCCCAGGGATGCAGCAATACATGTGTCTGGGTGGACTAGAGAGCTGGAAATCTCTCCCCCCTCATTTCTACCACTGCCCCTTTCAGTCTCTCCTTCCCCGTCCTCTCTCCCTGCCCCTCTGGCAGAGACAGTCCCATTCCTGGGGGCTTTGCTCTCCCAGGGCTGGATTTTCTCCTGGCAATTGCCACTGGGAGGAGAAATGAGGAGGGGCTCTTTGTGCAGAGTCACTTTCTTGCCAGTCCCCAGCACTTTCCCTGAGGTCTTTCAGTTACCTGGAGACTCTGGCTCAGAATTTAGTATTAACAGGGCCCAGGGCTGCCCTAGGGGGCTAGGACCAGCTGGAGAAAGTCATCCCCTGGACCGGGCAGAGAAGCAACTTTAATTCAGGTCACTTCCCAGCACAGAACCCCGCTGGGGGAGCAGCAGCTGCCAAGCCTGGTCTCCCAGATCACAACAGAGGCTGCAGCGTCTGACCCAGGAAGCTGAACCCCAATATCCTGAGCAGAGAGGGACAGAGCGTTTGAGCAGCTTCCCTCCTTTAGCTCTCTGGGGAGAGCAGCTAATGAGAGCCCCTCCTCACAGGGAGAATTGCTGATCTCATTTGCCCCACTGTCCATCCAGAGTCACTCCTTGTCTTTCCATACAGTGACTCTGGATTAACAATTGTCTCAGTGAAACCAGAGTTCAGAAAGAATGAGTCCAGAACGCTGTGGAAGAGACCATTGTGCGGCAGTGCTGACCCCCCTCCCCCCTCCCTCATCCCCCAGATCCAGGACAATGGACTGGACAATCTAGGATAATGGAACGGGAATTTCCTGCAGTTTTCAAGAGGGGAGAAGAGCAAAAATCTGTGATTTCACCTCACAGTGTCTGATAAGTGGCTAGAAAGTTATCACAGTGTCTGGGCCTGGCCGGGGAATGTTGGGCAGTGCTTGGAGCCAGGATACTGGCATAAGCTAATCAGGGAGAAGAAGAGGGGTCAGGAGCAGCCCCCAGAGCCCCAGCCAGCCCCCACCCCCAGATATTCCCTGGGACCCAGCCCCCAGAGTCCCTGGCTAGGGAGCTCAGATACCCCTCAGAGCCCCACCGGCCAGAGAACCCCCACCAGACCATCACTGACAGGTTGGGAATCCCAAAGGGTTCCCCCCACCAAGAGACCCCAACAGCCAGAGAGCCCCCAAAAGGGACCCCCCCACTGGGAACTCAGTCCCTCACTGCCTGCCTAGGATCCCCCCCCCCGCGCCCTCCAGCAGGATCTGCCCTGCCCTTTGCCTGGCACCCCCTCCTCCCCCCTGCGGGATCCCCTGGTGCTTTACAGGGGCACCCCCTGGCCTAGCGCCGGGGATTCTCCCACACACACTCTGTGCACTGGGCAGGGCAGCGATCCCAGGAGTCTGCGGGAGAAGCCCAGACAGAGCCCCTGGCACAGCACCAGGCTCCCTCTAACCCCCTGTCCTGCCTCCCCAAGAGACGCCCACCCCGGCTGTTCTGCAGCCACCAGGCCCCCAGCGACACCCACCTCCAGGACCCACAGCCTCAGGGCTGGGCACATCACACCCACCCCCTGAAACCTCAAATCTCCAGAACCCACCAACCTCACTAGGGTACCCCCTGCCCAGCCACCCAGAGGCCTCCCCCACCACAATCCCCCTTCAGCTGCTATCTCCCCACACAGCCCCACCCCCACCCAGCAACACTGTTACCTCACAGTGCCTGAGAAGTGGATAGAAAGTGACCACCGCCCCCTGCTGGCCAGTCACACAGGCAGAGGGAGCCCTGGGGGATGTCTCTTTAACAGGAGAATGGAAGGCCTGGAGGGACAAAATAGGTAAGAAATGTCCATGGCCTGTCACTAGGAAATAATGGCCACCCTGGATCCACCCCAGAAGTGGCTGCATCTTAGCACTGCCCAGTCACCCAGAGGCCACCAGATGATGCCAATAGCCGGGGGCAGGATTTCTCTGGGCCACTGAAGTGTTTCAGGGGGTTGGTGCGTGAGCTCAGCCTTGCATCCATCCCTGATGTTTCATGGACTAACAGCAGCAGCGTAAAGAAAGAGCCGAGCCAATATCTCACTCTCAGAGGGGAAGGTGGCCACGTCCCCTCTGTGACCTCCAGGGGAATAAGGCAGCGCTTCAAAGGAAAACGTTAGAAGTGGCAGGGGAGAAATAGGAAAGGAAAACGCCCCTTTTCTCAGGAGATACAAACTCGACTCCCTCCTGTCTCTATCACCAGTGGATTTAGCCTCCCTCCTTGTGAGCTGTCAATAAAATAAAGAGGCAACAAGGTGGTTTGGCACAAACAAAGGTCAGTGCAGTCAGGGTAAAGGTACAGAAAACTGGGGGAAGAAGCGAAAATGCAAACTTAATGAATCCAATCAAACAGCGACTGGCTTTGGGAGCTTAACACTCAGGCCCAGGAACCCTCCCTTGGAAACCGGAAAACACTAAACGATGTCCCAGCACAGAAACCTTTCCCCCCTGTGCAGGTGCAGCGGGTCCCATGGGCCGGCGCGAGGCCCAGGACCTTCCACTCTCCGGCTGGTTTAGAGCCGTTGAGGAGGAGCACTGGGGAGTCCAGACGACGGGTGGGTTTCGTCGCTGGCAGGGAGGCCCTGTGGGAGGCTGGACACCAGGGATGCAGGACGGCAGGAATGGTGGTGACAGGCCTCCTGTTCCTCAGTCTCACGGTGGGACCCAGGGGGTTCGTCACTCTCCGGCTCGGGAGCACTGGGTAAACCCGACCGTGGAGGGGCCGTCGCTGGGGGGTGGGCGGCCCTGCGCAGGCGCTGAGCACATCCTTATATCACTTTTGTGGCGGGAAAAGTGCTGAGGAGATGGAACGCTGAGGGCTGGTTTTGGCGGGAAAAACCGGTTTGGACTGGTTTGAGCCTGTGTCCTGATGGTAAACAAGTCCCCTCTCAGAGATGGAGTCCAGGGGTCAATAGTTCATATGCTCCAGATTGGATCTTATTTTAAAGCCAGTGATTTAACATAAGAACATAAGAAAGGCCGTACCGGGTCAGACCAAGGGTCCATCTAGCCCAGTATCTGTCTACCGACAGTGGCCAATGCCAGGTGCCCCAGAGGGAGTGAACCTAACAGGCAATGATCAAGTGATCTCTCTCCTGCCATCCATCTCCATCCTCTGACGAACAGATGCTAGGGACACCATTCTTACCCATCCTGGCTAATAGCTATTTATGGACTTAGCCACCATGAATTTATCCAGTTCCCTTTTAAACATTGTTATAGTCCTAGCCTTCACAACCTCCTCAGGTAAGGAGTTCCACAAGTTGACCGTGCGCTGCGTGAAGAAGAACTTCCTTTTATTTGTTTTAAACCTGCTGCCTATTAATTTCATTTGGTGACCCCTAGTTCTTGTATTATGGGAATAAGTAAATAACTTTTCCTTATCCACTTTCTCAACATCACTCATGATTTTATATACCTTTATCATATCCCCCCTTAGTCTTCTCTTTTCCAAGCTGAAGAGTCCTAGCCTCTTTAATCTTTCCTCATATGGGACCCTCTCTAAACCCCTAATCATTTTAGTTGCCCTTTTCTGAACCTTTTCTAGTGCTAGAATATCTTTTTTGAGGTGAGGAGTCCACATCTGTACACAGTATTCGACATGTGTGCGTACCATGGATTTATACAAGGGCAATAATATATTCTCAGTCTTATTTTCTATCCCCTTTTTAATGATTCCTAACATCCTGTTTGCTTTTTTGACTGCCTCTGCACACTGCGTGGACATCTTCAGAGAACTATCCACGATGACTCCAAGATCTTTTTCCTGACTCGTTGTAGCTAAATTAGTCCCCATCATGTTGTATGTATAGTTGGGGTTATTTTTTCCAATATGCATTACTTTACATTTATCCACATTAAATTTCAATTTACTTCATAAACATCTTATTAACCAACTAACTGAACATATTGAACAGTTTATACTTCTCACACCTAACAGTGTTTGTCCTCCAGATGTGTTTACAGGTGTTGAGTTGTGGGGGAGAGAGGCCAATTCATGTCTCTACCCCCCCTTTCATAGTTTCTTCCAACTGGCTAGGAAGTACCTTTGCTAGGATGTGAGTCAAGCAGTGCCCATTGTCGCTGTGCTAGCTCGGAGAAGTCTGCATTGTACACGGTTCCTGGGATAGTCCTTGGGAGTGTGGATCCCTTTAATGGGCCAGCAGCGAGTCTGGCTCCTCCATTGTCACACCTGAAAGGCTGGTGGTGGGCATTTCCCAACCTCATCTCAGTAAAACACACAGAGCAAAACTTCCCAGCCAATGCTACACACACAATCCAACACAATAGTAATGTTCAACAGACCAAGACTTTTGAAATGATACCTCACCAGGCAGACTTTGTACAAACCGTATCATCATTATATGAGATTGGTGAATATGGGGCTTCCAGGGTGCTGCTTTGAGCACAGCGTGCCACCCCTGGGCTGACACTGCAGTGGAGACGTACCCTTAGAGTCCATCTCTCCTGGGATAAAGATGGCAGCATGGCTGGCCTGGACCATCTGACGTGGGCTCATGAAGCTAAAGCTGAGAGGCTAAAAACTGTGGTGCAGATATTTGTGTTCACACTGAAGCCTGGGTTCGGAAACCCTCACCCCTCGTGGGGTCTCAGAGGTTGGGCTCAAGCCCATATGTCTGCCCTGTAATTTTATAGTCTTGCAGCCCAAGCCCCATAACCCTGAGTCAGCTGACCCGGGCTTTGCGACAGGTGCCATGGATGTGTTAATTGCAGTGCAGACATAACATTAGGCTACGTCTCCAGTGCAATGAAACACCCACGACTGGCCCGTGTCACATTAATCAGGGTCATGCGGCTTGGGCTGTAAAGTTGCAGTGTCCGTGTCTCGGCTCAGGCTCAGTCCCCTGCTCCAGAAGCCCAGAAGGTTGGGAGGGGGTTTAGCAAGTGGAAATGGTAAAACCGCAGGGGAGTATTACACTGGACTCATGGCATTTCTCCATTGGTCTGTCTGCTCTGGGGCAGGGACAGAAACACGTCCTGCTGCTTTTGTTATTTCAAAGGGCGGTTTAGGATTTTCATTCTCAGACTCGGTGCACAAAACAGGACTCAAGCCTCGGCATAAACTAAACGAGCTGCCCACAGATTCTGGCAGCCACAATGAGCATTTGGTGTGAGAGCTCAGACCTGCCCCTGTCCCAGAGAGACGGGGTCGTCTGTGAGGGGACTGGACCACTGACCTATCAGCTCCTAACTCCCAAACTTTCAGTAACTCTATCCTCAGTGCCTGTGAGCGTAATTTAAACCATAAGAAAAACTACACTAGGCTATACCGAAGGTCCATCTAGCTCTGAATCTTGTCTTCTGACAGTAGCCAGTACCAGGTGCCCCAAAAGCAACTCAGTAAGGTACCACTGGAACTTGAACCCAGGATCTCCTGTATACGAAACAGTGGTTTTAGCCAGCTAAGCCATGGTGCCTACAGCTGCTGAAGGGATCATGTCTGCACACACCTGACTCTCTGCCAACCTCCATCTGGGCCTGACAAGCTTTGCTGGTGTTTGGATTCAGTAAAGCAGAGGAGCAGGTGAAGTTTTACTCCCAAGGTTCTTTGGACAGGTCTACACTACAAAATTAGATCGGTGTAGCTACATTACTCAGGGGTGTAAAAAATTTACCTCCCTAAGCAATGCAGTTATATCAACCTAACCCCGGTGCAGATAGCGCTGTGCCAACAGGAGGGCTTCTTCCATCAACATAGCTTGGGGAGGGGCTTGGTTAGTGAAGATGAAGAGAATAGGTGGCCCAGGGCTCTTGCATTTGGGGAGGCTGGGTGTGAGCGCTGGAAGCTCCCTGGAAGTGGGGGGCCCATTGATGCCCAGACCATGGCACTGCCCCCCACCCTTCTCCTCTCTGAGGCCCCACCTGTGCTCCCCCCTTGCTCCTATTTGGCCACTTCCCACCCCCCGCTCTTCCTCTTTGGCTGAGGACTGCTGATCCACCTTTCGCTCGCTCCTCTCCTCCCCCAAGACCTTCCTGCCTCCTGCTCATGCCTCTCCACCCCCTACCACAAGGTTTGCCCACCAGCCGCCACCGCTCTGACCCGTCCCTGCAACCCACCCTGCCCACCACCCCCACCTCTCTGCCTCTCCCCTGAGACCCACCCTGCCCACTGCCCCCACCTCTGAGACCTGCTCTGCCCACCGCTCGAACCTCTCTGCCCCTCCCCTGAGACCCACCCTGTCCACATCTATCTTCGGTCATCTGTTGTTATTCCATGAAGCATCAAGAATGGAATAAAAAGCTGAGTTTATTCCAGGGTGAGGAAACAAAGAAGCCACCAACCCCCCGGCATTGCTGCTTTACTTAAAGTGTTTAGTTAAAACAGCTATTGAATGTCCTCCCTATGCCCCTTGTGTCACCAGAGCACATCCATGCTAGCAGTTCGTGGATGGCAACAGAGAGCAGTGCACTGTGGGCAACTATCCCACTGTGCAACTGGCTGCAGGGTGTTTTGGGAAGGGTTTGCAATGCCTCACGGACTGGTACAGCATCACATGATGCAGGTTTCTCTATCCCACCGTTCCACGGGCATCTTACTAGATTGCCAGCCGCTTTTCAACTGCAGTGTGCGTGGCGGGGTAGAGACTGTTTGTGTTCTGGGGAGAGACAGTGTGTGTGCTGGGGAAGAGTGAGTGTGTTGAGCTAGGTAGGAGCGGATCACTATTATCCCTACTCCGAAGAGAGAGAAGCTCAGGCTGAGAAAGGAGAATTGACTTCTCTTAGGTCACACAGCCAGTCAGGGGCAGAGTTGGGAATAGGACCCAAAAGCCCTGATTTTCAATCTAACCATCGGATCTTGAATTTCATACACTGAATGACCTGAATAAAGTGCTCACAGATGAGCTCCAGACCAACAACAGTGCACACGAATTATTCAGCAAGTATTTGAGGAGAACTGCAATGTTAGAGAGAATCATGAACTGTTCAGAGACCATTAATGCAGAGAAGCAGCAAAATTCATCAAACATAGAACTGGTTCTGACTTATTTCCTTGGTCTTAAAAGAGAAAAACAAGGACCTGAGTCTCCTCCCTGTCAATAACCCCCTGCTCAGCCAACCAGTGTAGAGACTGAGGACGGGAGGCTGAGGGTTCTCACCAGAGAACCCAAAGGATGGCCCAGGTCACTGGTGGGGATCACTGCCCGAGCACTATTTCAGCCCCACATTTTTGGGTGGACCTCCCACAGTGGGAGCTGCAGAGCACTCCCCCGCAACACACACACACACACACACACACACACCCCTACCTCCTGGTGTTGGGAGGAGAACAGGAAAAAGGACAAAAGAAGCAAGAGACAAAGAGAAGGGAGGGAGGGAGGGATGGAGGAAAAGGTGAAACAAAAAGGACAAACCGAATCTCCCCAGTGATTCTAAGGGACAAAATCCCAGGTGCGGAATAAAATTCTGCCTCCTTAAGCTCGTGTTTTCCATGCCTAGAATTCAACTCTCACCAGATGGATCAGACTGAACAGGTTTCAAACCTCCAGGAGGTTCTTACCTTCTAAACAGGGACGGCTGTTTTCTAGTAAAATCACTAAAAGGGAAGGAGAAAACTCGAAAGAGGTTCCTCCTGGTGCTCACATCCGTGAACCCGAATACTCTCTCAGTCCTCAAAGAGAGACCTGGAGAAGGAGACTTGCTGAAGCAAAGCCACAGGGGTCTCTGAGGTTTCCCTGGCCCCTCGCCCCGGTCCTGCCTGGCTGATGTCAGCATCTCTCTGTGAGGTCACCACCTCCCCACCACCTTGGACCAATAGGCTGAGGTCCTGCCAAAGGCCTTTGTGATGTCACTGCCACACCCCTCCCTTGCTGTGCCAATGTCCTGCCCCTGGCCAGGCACTTTGGAGGTTTGAGCTACTCCCTGGGGATCACCCCACTCAAGGAGGGTTCGTTCTAGGCAGCAAGCCGGCTAGGCAGGGAAACCTCAGACGCTGCTCCCAATGCTACACTCAGTTTGCCAGAAATTAGTCAACTTTATGGCCAGAAGAGACCATTAGAGCATCTAATCTGACCCCCTGCATATCACAGGCCCCCTGTATGACACAAGAGCTACTTGGGTCTGTTCCTAGAATGGAAGCCGCATATTAAACAAGTCCCAACAGGTTTGCTACACCCTGGCCTCCTCCCATTCTCCACCCGTGAATGTTTTGGCTACTCCAACCTCCAGGCCAGACTGCCCAAGCCTCCCACCTCCTGTGTATTTGCTGTCCCTTCAGCAGGAACCCACCAGAAACCCCCCCCGAAATAATCCCTACCTGAGCTGCCTCCACTGCAGCCATTTCCCTTCCCTGTCCCATGGGAGGATGGGACGAGCTGGAGCGAAACATGGACGACATCCTGCAGCCTGGCAAGGCGAGAAAGGCAGTTGTGGAGATTTCAGAACAGACTTTAGTTCATGTCACATCACGATTCCCCCAGGATCTTTCCCTGCAGAGACACAGCCTAGGTTCTGCCTTGCTGGGAACATGCTCCATCTCTTTATTGCAGGGGAGACCTGGTCCCTCCTGCCAGGCTAAGCCCACAGGGAGATTTTTCAGCCTCCCCAGTAATAAAGTCTCTGAACAAAATGCTGGAAAGGAGCAGAACCAAAGGGGCTGGGCAGGTTCCATAGGGACACTGGCTCCTCCCTTCCCCTCCTGTGTGGCCATGTCCTGTCGCTGGCAGAGATTGGCCCCCTCATCTCCCCCCCAGAGGCAGCCACGTCTGCGGGCTTCCCCAGCCAGCACCCACTAACCACCACCCACGCTGGGGGAGTGACACAGGACAGCAAATTCCCACCTACCCAAGGACAAATTGCTGCAGATAAACAGGCTGGGTTCACATCCCAAAGCTGAGGAGCATTTAAGAATTACAAGTATCAGAGGGGTAGCGTGTTAGTCTGGTTCTGTAGAAGCAGCAAAGAATCCTGTGGCACCTTATAGACTAACAGACGTTTTGCAGCATGAGCTTTCGTGGGTGAATACCCACTTCTTCGGATGCCACTGCTTGCATCCGAAGAAGTGGGTATTCACCCACGAAAGCTCATGCTGCAAAACGTCTGTTAGTCTAATAATTACAGAGAAAATAGGGAAAATAAGAGACTAGAGCAGGGGTCTCAAACTCAAATGACCCAGAGGGCCGCATGAGGACTAGTGCATTGGCCCGAGGGCCGCATTACTGACACGCCCCCTTGCTGCCCCTGGCCCCACCCCCAATCCACCCCTTCCATGAGGCCCCGCCCCTGCCCTGTCTCTTCTCCACCTCCTCCCCTAAGCGTGCAGCTCCCCGCTCCTCCCCCCTCCCTCCTGGAAAGTGCTAAGCGCCACCAACAAGTGTTTCGTGTAGTGAATTTGTACACTCAGTAATGCACCTCACTCAAAGGACAAAACACGCAGTTAGATTTACTGCCTAAGGCTCTGGGAGGGAGTTTGGGTGGGGGAGGAGGTCTGGAGTACAGGCCCTGGGCTGGAGTTTGGGTTGGGGAGGGGGTCTGGAATGCAGGCTCTGTGCTCGGTGCAGACTCCAGGCTGCGGCAGGGGGTGGGGGTGCAGGCTTTGGGATGGAGTTTGGGGATAGGAGGGGGTGCAGGGGTGAGGGCTGTGGGGCTGAGGGTGAGGGGTTTGAGGCATTGGAGAGGCTCGGGGCATTGGAGAGTCTCAGGACTAGGGCAGAAGGGCAGGGGAAGGGCAGCCTGCCCTGACCCTAATGCAGGGGGGCGCTAGGACCCTGCGGCAGCAGGTGATGCCGGATCCGGCATAGCGGAGGAGTGGAGTCAGCGTGAGCTCCCGGGCAGGCTCCCGGGCGGTGAGGGGGCAGCAAGTGGGGGCCGGGAGACACTGGGGGGAGGCGCGTGGGGGCGGCAGGTGGGGCCAGGGGAGAGACCCGGCCCCAAACATTGGGGAGCAGCACGCGGGGAGCTTAGGCACAGAAAATAACTCGGGGAGGGGGGCGGGGGTGAGGGGAGTTTGGCGGCGACAGGAAGTAACTGGGGGAGCTCCGTGGGCCGCAGGGAAGAGCTCCGAGGGCCGCATGTTTGAGACCCCTGGACTAGAGAGTCAATAATTTTAGGGAAAACGAGGGACTCTCCTTGGATTTTCTAGCCATATGTGGGGAGGGGAGAGAGAAGGGGAAGAACCAGAGAGAATTGTTCTCAGGTTTTGAGACGGAAAGAAACGGCACAAACAGGAAAAGGATGCGAGTGGCTCACCCCCGTGACCATAGGCGTGTGCAGCACATTTCATTAGGGTGCGCACCCAGGGAGCCCCGCCCTAGCCCCACCCCATCCACTGCCTCCCACTTCCTGCCCCCTGGCTGCCCCCCTCAGAACCCTCAACCCCCCCTGCTCCTTGTCCCCTGACTGCCCCCTCCTGAGACCCCCCCCCGTAACTGCCTCCCTAGGACCCTACCCCCTACCTGTCCCCCTGACCCTTATCCACACCCCCAGACAGACCCCCGGGACTCCCACGCCCCATCCAACCGCTTCCCGCCCCCTGACAGGACCCCCCAGAACTCCTGACCCATCCAACTCCCTCTGCTCCCTGCCTGCCTCAACCCCGCTCCACCCCCACCCCCCGAACCCTCAACCCATCCAACCCTCCTGCTCCTTGTCCCCTGACCGCCCCCTTCAGAGACCCCCCCACCGTCTAATCACCCCCCCAACTATCCAACCCCCCCTCCCCAACTCCAGGCAGCTCTGTCTAGTGCCTGCTCCCACCCACACACTCAAAGTGGCAGAGGAGGTTCCCTCTCCTTTGGGGGGAAGGTTGCCTAGTGGTTAAGGCACAGGGCTCAGGTGTTCTGGGTTTGAGTCTCTGCTCTGCCACAGACTCCCTGCTTAGCCTTGGGAAAGTCACTTCACCTCCTTGTGCCCTAGATCCCACCTGCCCAATGGGGCCCAACACTGATCCTGCCTCCTGGGCTAAATCCATCCATGGCTGGGTGATGGGGGGTGGGGGGAAATGGAGATACCAACATGGGGAGATTTGGGCTGAATTTCTCCACAGCCGGAGAGTGGGAGCCAGCTCCACAGGGGGGATGGGAGCGAGAGGGGCTCAGGCCAGCTCCACACAGAGGGGGGGGTCAGGGCTTCAGCCCTGCAACTTCTGCCACTAAGGTGGCTGGGGCTCCCGAGCCGGGGACTTCAGCCCCACATCTTCTGCCAGGGTCCGGGGTTCTCCTCCCTGCCCCAGGGGGGCTCCTCTCCCCCTCCATCCCCCCCAGTGCAGCTCCTGCAGGGGCCCGGGGCTTCCCCTCCCCCGAGCGGGGCGGGGCAGCCCCAGGGGAGCGGGGGGGCTCTGCTGCTGCTGGCCCCGCCCCCCCACACCGACCCCTGGGGCTGTTTGGGGGGGGCTCACTCAGCCCCCCAGGAGCGGGCGGGGGGAGCAGCGGAGCGGAGCCTGCCCAGCAAACAGCTGATCGCAGCTGCGCCCAGGCCGCCCCCGGGGAAAAGCTCCGCGGAGGAGGCGCCACAAGCTGCCGGCAGCGGGTCAGTCCCGGGGGGGGCTGAACACCTGCCTGCAGCCGCCGCAGCCTCCTCCCCCAGAGCCCCCACGGGAGGGGGGAGGAGCAGCCTCCCCAGCCGGGGCTCAGGGCATTGGGGTGCCGGGGCTCCCCCCTGCGCACGCCTGGGCCCGGGACACTCACACACACACTCTGCCCCGGGGCTCCCCTGGTGCCCAGAGACCGATCAACCCCCCGCCTGCCCCCCCCCCCTTCCCCGCCTGCAGCTCCGGCCTCTCCCATCCCGCCCCGCCAGCCGCACCCAGGGGAACCCCGGGCCCCAGGCTCTGTCCCCACCTGGAGCCCAGCGGGGCGGGGGCAGCTCCTGCTGCAGCTGAGAACAGCGGCTCCGCTCCGGCCCGGGCGGCTCCAGCGCTGCTGACAGCAGGTGGCCACCAGGGAGCAGCTGCTGAGCCCGGGCTCCTGCGTCACAATGTGCCAGAGCCCGGCCCCCAGGAGCTGCCCCGCCCCTGGGCTGTGCCAGAGCCCCGCCCCCAGGAGCTGCCCCGCCCCCGACCTGTGCCAAAGCCCCTCCCCCAGGAGCTGCCCCGCCCCTGGGCTGTCCCAGAGCCCCGCCCCCAGGAGCTGCCCCGCCCCCGAGCTGTGCCAGAGCCCCGCCCCCAGGAGCTGCCCCCCACCGCTGGGATTTGTTCTCCTGCCTCCTTCTTCCCAGCACCCCCCCGACCCTCCCCCCGCTCCCAGCTGCTCCCTTCCTGTGTCTGCAGACACCCCCCTGGGCGGGCTGCAGCGCTCGCTGGGGCTGGCTCCAGTGGCTGAAGTTCCCTCCATCTCTGCTCACCTGGGGGTGGGGGAGGCACAAAGACAGGAGATGGTCCCAGGGTGTGAAAGCGGAATTAGGGGTCAGGGAAAGAAGGACTGTTTGGAAAGGTGGGTTTTTTGCGGGGGGGGGGTGATCCAGATGGAGTCAGAAGCAGTTGGGCAGCAGAGGCTCAGGGAAATTGAGGGGAACCCCCTGGGTGTCCCAGTGTTGGCCAGGGATTGTACAGCACCTAGCGCAATATGGGGTCCCAGAGCTGTAAGTATCTATTTTTGCACCCAAGGCAAGAATATAAAATTGCGCCCCCCCCCATAGGGTACAGGAGGGGGAGGGGGAGCCCAGCGCTGGGGCAGCAGAGGGTGTGTGGGTGGGGGAGCACTGGTGGGGAGGGGGAGCACAGAGCTGGGGCAATGTGGGGTGTGGGGGGGGGAGAGCCCACGGCAGGAGGGTGCAGGTCAGGGGGGCAGAGCCCAGGGCTAGGGTGGCAGGGGTGTGTGTGTGCGGGGGGGAGAGCCCAGGACTGGGGCAGCAGGGGGCAGTGGGTGGGGGGAGGCCCAGAGCGGGGACAGCAGAGGGTTCAAATCAGGGGGGAGCCCAGGGGTTGGGCAGCAGGAGGGTGTGGGTGGGAGCAGCTAAATTTTTTTTTCCTTTGGGTGGCAAAAAAACTAGAGCCGGCCCTGCCTCCACGCACTGTGAGGTAGGTAGGAGCGGATCATTATTATCCCTACTTGAAAGAGGGAGAAGCTAAGGCTGAGAAAGGAGAATTGACTTGTCTGAGGTCACACGCCCAGGCAGGGGCAGAGTTGGGAATAGGACCCAAGAGCCCTGATTTTCAAACTAACCATTGGATCTTGAATTTCAGACACTGAGTGACCTGAATAAAATGCTCTCAGATGAGCTCCAGACCAACAACAGTGCACAGGAATTATTCAGCAAGTATTTGAGGAGAACTGCAATGTTAGAGAGAATCATGAACTGCTCAGAGACCATTAATGCAGAGAAGCAGCAAAATTCATCAAACATAGAACTGGTTCTGACTTATTTCCTTGGTCTTAAAAGAGAACAACAAGGATCTGAGTCTCCTCCCTGTCAATAACCCCCTGCTCAGCCAATCAGGGTAGAGACTGAGGACGGGAGGCTGAGGGTTCTCACCAGAGAGCCCAAAGGATGGCCCAGGTCACTGGTGGGATCACTGCCCGAGCACTATTTCAGCCCCACATTTTTGGGTGGACCTCCCACAGTGGGAGCTGCAGAGCCCTCCCCCGCAAAACACACACACACACACACACACACACACACACACACACACACACACACACACACACACACACACACACACACACACACACACACACACACACACACACACACACCCTCCTGGTGTTGGGAGGGGAACAGGAGAAAGGACAAAAGGAGCAAGAGATAAAGAGAAAGGAGGGAGGAAAAGGGGAAACAAAAAGGACAAACCCCAATGACCCCAGTGATTCTAAGGGACAAAATCCCAGGTGCAGAATAACATTCTGCCTCCTTAAGCTCATGTTTTCCATGCCTAGAATTCAACTCTGCTGCCCTGGGGCTGCCCCGCCCCGCTCGGGCCAGGGCCCCCGCGTGAATCGCTGCTCCCTGCCCGCCAGGCTCGGCTCCGGCCACAGCAGAGCGGGTGCCCTGGGGAGCCCAGTTGGGGTGGGGCAGGGGGAGGTTGGGGGGAAGGAGAAAACTCGAAAGAGGTTCCTCCTGGCACTCAAGTTCATGAACCCGAATACTCTCTCAGTCCTCAAAGAGAGACCTGGAGAAGGAGACTTGCTGGAGCAAAGCCACAGGGGTCTCTGAGGTTTCCCTGGCCCCTCGCCCCTGTCCTGCCTGGCTGATGTCAGCATCTCTCTGTGAGGTCACCACCTCCCCACCACCTTGGACCAATAGGCTGAGGTCCTGCAAAAGACCTTTGTGATGTCATTGCCACACCCCTCCCTTGCTGGGCTAATGTCCTGCCCCTGGCCAGGCACTTTGGAGGTTTGAGCTACTCCCTGTGGATCACCCTACTCAAGGAGCGTTCGTTCTAGGCAGCAAGCCAGCTAGACAGGAAAACATCAGACGCTGCTTCCAATGCTACACTCAGTTTTTCAGAAATTAGTCGACTTCATGGCCAGAAGAGACCATTAGAGCATCTAATCTGACCCCCTGCGTATCACAGGCCTCCTGTAGGACACAAGAGCTACTTTTGGGGTAAACACATTCCAGAAAGGCATCTAGTCTTCATGAAATGACATCAAGAGATGGAGAACCCACCACTTTCCTTGGTAGCTTGTTCCTGTGGTGAATCATCCTCGCTGGTGAATATTTGTGCCTTTGTTGTAATATGAATTTGTCTCTTTTCATCTTCCAGCCATTGGGTCTTGTTAGGCCTTTCTCTGCTCGATTAAAGAGCCCTTTAATACCCAGTCTTTTCTCTCCATTAAGGCACTTCAACACTTCAGTGTAGTCAGCTTTCAATCTTCTTTTGATAAGCTAAACAGGTTGAGCTCTTTCAATAGCTCACTAGAAGGCATTTTTCTTCAGCCTTCAGAACATTTGGTGCCTCTTTGCTGCCCCAGCTCCAATTTCACAACATCTTTTTCACATGAGGACACCAAAACTGGAGGCAGTATTCCACTATCAGTCTCACTGATGCCGTGTCAGTTCTTGTAATGTTATTGACATAATCTGTAACTGTATAGATCACTGCTGCGACCACGGTTCTGTATTTGAAGCCAATATTGTCGAAAGGTTGTCGTGTAAGGGGGTCTATGGAGAGGTTCTGATTGGCTGATTATAATGATGCTATCTCTAGATGTGTATCATTTTTTTAGTTGACGTTATAAATATTGGCTCTATGCTGCCTGTATTTCAAACTTGTGCTCTGCTTCCAGGGAACACCCCAGACAAGTTGGTGTCAGTTCTGCCTAGAATGAACGCTCCTTGAGTGGGGTGATCCACCTGGAGTAGCTCAAACCTCCAAAGTGCCTGGCCAGGGGCAGGACATTGGCACAGCAAGGGAGGGGTGTGGCAGTGACATCACAAAGGTCTTTTGCAGGACCTCAGACTATTGGTCCAAGGCAGTGGGGAGGTGGTGACCTCACAGAGAGATGCTGACATCAGCCAGGCAGGACAAGGGCGAGGGGCCAGGGAAACCTCAGAGACCCCTGTGGCTTTGCTTCAGCAAGTCTCCTTCTCCAGGTCTCTCTCTGAGGACTGAGAGAGTATTCGGGTTCACGGACGTGAGCGCCACGAGGAACCTCTTTCGAGTTTTCTCCTTCCCTTTTAGGGATTTTACTAGAAAACAGCTGTCCCTGTTTAGAAGGTAAGAGCCTCCTGGAGGTTTGAAACCTGTTCAGTCTGATCCATCTGGTGAGA